>NC_022020.1:68092363-68105036 GCF_000317375.1 Microtus ochrogaster
GGCAACTGTCATGTTGTGTACAGAAAGCACTATTTTCTTATAGTCATTCATGACTTCATGCCTTGTTATGTATTATCACTCTGTCCTGAATGAGCTCTGAACAGTCCATGGAATAAATGTGCTATAAACATACTCATCAAATTAAATATTATCTTGTTGTTTGGACCTTGTCCAACTGTGAGTCACCTTTAATTGTCAAATTCTGCCAGAATTTGGGAATGAAGGCTTAGAGATGCAAGTCTGTGGGTAAATCAATAGGACATTAAAAGTAATTTTAATAGTAAGCAAAATAATGATAGTAGGTGGTACCTTCTATCTTTTAATAATGCTTCTTGAATTAACATGAATACTCCTCAAATTATTCTACAAAATAAAAACTGCAGAAAACTGTGAAATTCTCTTCATGAGGACAGTTACCTTGATACATAAACCACGTATACACCCAAAATGTAAGTGAAATATATGCCAATTTCATTATGAACATATATACAAAAGTCCTCAATAAAATATTTGCATCCTATATCCAAGCACATATCAAAAAGATAATCTACCATAAGCTTTATGTCAAGACATGTAGGGATAGATGAAAAATTCAAAATCAGTAAATATAATCTATCACGTGTACAAACTTAAAGTCTAATTCCAGAAGTTCATCTTATTAGATGCAGAACTGCCTTTTAAAATATTAACACCCCTTCTTGACAGAAGTCTTGGAGATAGTAGGGGTACAAGATATATACCTCTACTTAAAAGATGCAATTCGCAGAAAGTGTATAGCCCACATCAAACTAAATGGAGAGAATTCAAAGCCTCTCCATTAAGAAAGGGAACAATGTAAGTGGACTTAATCTCTCTATATCTATTCAAAACAGTACTTGAAATCTTAGCTTGAACAAGAACACAAATAAAGAAGATCTAGAAGTGATTAATAGCAAAAGAACAAATCAAAAGAATGTTATATGCAGATGCTATGATTTTATGAAAGAAATTTATAAAGAAACTTGTCCAACTGAGAAACACTTTCACCAAGGGTAGGAATGCAAAATTGACTAACAGAAAGCACTAGCCTTCCTATATACAAATGAGAATAGAGTTAAATCGAATTCAGGGAAATGAGGCCTTTCACAATAACCTCAAAAAATAGTTTTGGGTAATTTGAATTAAAACAGTTAAATACCCTTATAAAAACTTTAAGACATTGAAGAAATGAATTGAAAAAGATATTGGAAGATAGAAAAATAAATGTTTTATTCCATAATCCCACCAGTGACAAGAGTGACTGTGACTCATAATCACATTGGGGTTTCATACTTACACGTTGGTCTCTCAGTTTTTCCATAGAAAACATTAGACAACCCCAATTTCATTAATGGACTATCGTAAGAAGATTGGAGAAAATCAGTCTTAATAGCTTGCTTAGGGTACTCACGTAGAACTATGAATTCTCTACCAGGTGACCCAAGTTTTACCTTTAATGCTACTTAAGAAATTCTCTCTTAACCGGGTGGTAGTGGCACACACCTTTAATCCCAGCACTCAGAAGGCAGAATGAGGTGGATCTCTGTGAATTTGAGGCCAGCCTGGTATACAAGAGCTAGTCCCAGGACGGGCTGCAAAACTACAGAGGAACCCTGTCTTGAAGAAAAAAAAATTCTGTCTTTTTTTTTATCACTCCTCTGAGTTCCTTTTGTGCCTTGGTAGATTATCCAATCTCAAGACAAATCTAATACACATGCACACATAGTTAATGACTGAAGAAGAGATTCTAAAATTGAGAGTGAGGAGGGCCTGGAAGGAGTTGCAGGAAAAGAGAGAATGAAAATGGTATAAATACAACAGTAGTGTATGATCTTTTAAAAAAAATTAAAGGAAGGAAAATAGGGGACCTTTTGATTTGATTTGCCATTTTCTTTTTTGCCTTACATGTATGTGAGTTACAGATATCCTTGTCATTCATTTTTGGTTATTTGAGAGCAGTTTGGTTTGTTGATAAAATGAAGGTGTTCACTTTCCTATGACGAATATTTCTGCTGGCAGTTTCAGTATTGTGTATGAATTGCTTATTGTTCTGATAAGCGGATTTTAGTTTTGCAGTCTGTTATTTAATAGTATGGAATTCTCAAAAACAGAACAAAATGTGTAATTTGAAGGGGAGTAATTTTAGGAGATTTTCAAAGGAAATAGAGATAAAATTGTAATAAGAATTGAGCCAAACTCCATGATGTGTCTTAACCTCTTCAGATACATTTAAAGGTAGATGAGAACCAGTGTCAACTATCTAAGGCTTAAGCTGACTTGAAGAAAACTCAATATATTTTAACCCTTTGATCTGTCACTTTGATTAATATGTCCTTAATGTCTTGTTTGATAATTTCTAAATGTAGGGAAATGTATGTATATTTTATATTCTGTGCCATAATATCCTTGGCTAATACATTGAATTGGTATAAATAACACAATGACATGTTTAACATGGAAGGAGGAGGTCCTCGAGATCCCAAGATTAGAGGCTGCTGTGATGGTTCGTCCTATTTGTCAAGTTAAATGGAGCTTGAATCAACTGAGAGATGCAGCTCTCTAGAATATGTGAGGATGTTTCCTGAAGGAACAATCAAAGAAAAGAGACGTCCTGATGATGATTCAGAGACAAGGTGCTGTGGGGGGAAACTGTGGTTTTTTGACTCTCTGTCTTCATACGCTGCTGCTGATCATATCTCCCACATTGTGTCTGCCAGTCCCTCATTTGCTGGCCAAGCCCCTGAAATTTGGCCAGTGTCCACTGAGAAATTTTCATTCCATTTAATTTCATAATACGTTAAGATGCAGATGTGATGGGTACATGTTGGATTGTATAGGGTTAGATTGGCAGGTAAAAGTGATTGTAAGTGTTAGAGTCAGGGAACAATCCAAATGTTGAAGACAGGACTTTGCCACCGACAACGGGGATGCACTGGAGAAGATCTGCTGACAGAATCATTGCAGAGAGAAAGAGGGACAATCAATAACATTTTTGCATGAGCAGGTGCAAAAGTCACCAATTGTTATTGAGTTTCATCAATCAGAAAGGAAGTCCTGTGTTGGAGACGTGAATGAACATAGCTATTTGAGGAGAAAGCATAAGGAAAATCTCCAGAGAAGTAGATTACTGAATGCTCCACATAGAGAAAATCAAAGTCATCATCAAGCCTAAAAGGCTTGAAGAGGAGTGATGGGTTATGAATGCCATGAGCCAAGGATAAGTGAGATTCACCATTTCTCTACCAGAGGCAACTAGATACCTGGTTTCATTTTAAGTTTTAAACTCCACGGGTTGTCCCCAATAGGAAACAAACTCCGAGTTAAGACAGAGATCTAACTCAAACTTTAATTCTAGTGTCTACTTGGAATCAATCAGTATAGCATATAAACATTTCTCAAAGCAACATGTACGTTACATGACTGTCAGAGGTTCATAAAATATTCATCAGGAAAGCCAAACGTCTCTTTCTCCATTTTGAAGGAGAACTGGACTCTTTGAAGCTATTCTTTCAACAGATAAGACCGTTTGAATTTGTGGGTTGGGTGTCTGCTGTTCATCTGAAAACCTTTAGAGGAAACTTACCTTGTCTTCAAGATCATAAAGATTATAAAGGGCACCGGGGCCATAATCAATTCCAGTCCCCTGATAAATTCTTTACAATGACTGCAAATCAAACCCTCTTTAAAAAAAGTTACCATTCTGTAGTGATGGATGATGGATGGTCTTCACTGTGCTTGGACTCACTGGGCTCAGGGCTCCTGGGGAAAGATCTAATTTAGGGGATATTTCACTGTCTTCCTTCTGGCACTTTTAGCCATTACTGAAGAATCTGTAACTTACAAACCGGTGCGTGAAAGGTAGAGGTAGAATATCTGTAACTGGATATTAGGGTGGAACTCCTAAGTTCACCCCAAAGGAAGGACTGAGCCCTTGTTCTGAGGCATAGCTGGAATCTTATTCTGAAAGTTAATTCCCTGCATTGGTACCATTTGATAATTTCCCCTTAAAGCCCTCCAAAGATGTCCATGTAACCACAGTCCTGAAAGATAATGTCCTTTTAGACAAAAATGTTGTGCTATCATAACAACAGACAGGAAGAAAGGAAAAGTTCAAACACGGTGAAAAAGGTTAGAAAGCATTAGTTCAACTGCAGCAATAATTGAAGAATTATTAATCCTTAACACTCACATTGTCATCTCTAAGTATCACTTCTCAGTTAAAGGAACTGGATTCTTAGAAATGACTCATTTCCATTCTAGAGCTGAAAAGAACAAAGTGAGCCCAGAACAGAAAAGTGAGTCATCCCATGTCTCAAGAGGAAAGGGCTGAAGTGAGCCTGAACAGGCTGTTATTCCAGAAAATCGGACACCTTCCAGGAGCTATAGAATCACGACGCCGAGGGCGGGTCTATTGACGCTGCTGCTGCTGCTGAGGGCTGCTCCATCCGTACCAGTGATAATGCTAAGGGCTGGTTCATTTACACCGATGAAAACTGCAAAGGAATAAAGGATGTCATGCTTATCCTTACATTATAGTTGCACCTCGACTCAACCACAAAGTTGTTTAGTGGGCAATGGTTTCTACCTGGGGCATGATTCCATATGACAAGTAAGGAAGAAATGACAGACAGAGAATATAATTTTCTACAATCCCTGAGCTTACCCAAATTGTATCAGTGGCTAACTGCCAGAAACAAAGCAACTCTCCTAGGTAGACTTGATCATCAATGTGATGTAGACAGGATTCATCTGAAAGAAGAACCTGCTCATGAATAATTGCTTAAATCATGTTGGTCTGTGGGTATATCAGTGGTGGATTGTCTATTATTTGATGTATATACAGGTAAAAGCAAGCATAGCCATAAAATTAAAAAAGAATCTTTAAATAATTTGACTCTAAGTCTTGACTCAAATTAATTGTATAAAAATAATTTTTGTCCTGAGTATCTAGCTATTCAAAGATATTGTGGAGTGGACTTTATGGAATGTATTGATACTCAGTTTAGGAGGATAGTTTTCAAAAATTTTCTTTGTGAAAAGGTGATTTTATTTTCTCATAACAGCATTATTTTTATATTCTAAAACTCAGATTATTGGTACATTAAGTGTAGATAATCCTTGACCTACCCAATACATCTTTTTCTACAGATGAATTGTAAGGTGACAGTCTAGGTACATTTTCATTACTTAAGAGTGCACTCTGACTCTTTCCCAGATAACTTCCTCCCTCACCCCCAAACTGCACTATTCTTCAGACTGTAGTGCTTATAAACTTCTCACTTTTGTTTATACTTTCATCACTAGATACTGATGACAACATTCCAGTATTTCAATAATAGAAGAAATAAAATAAACCTTGTACAAAAATATCCATCAACAGCAGTCATCATAACCAAATGTAGGTGCACCCATCTCTTGAAAATTCACCCAGTACCACAATGAGGAGGCAGAGTCACCTCAAAAGGATGTGTTGTATGATTTTGTTCAATTATTTCTTGATTACTTTCTATTTGAGCTAAAATAATTGTGCAAATGGTAAAATGATAAAATGAGTAAAATTAATCTGAAGAGGGTTACACATGGGTGGGTTTAAAGGGAGGAAAGAGGAGGAGGTAAAGATGTTAATTTTAATCACAATAATATTATGAAAATGTAAAACAATTGTCTGTGGGAAAATCAGAATAAACAGAGATATATTTTGTTAATGGAATTCTGCTCATCAATACTCAACTTTGCCTAGCCAGCCAAAGCTCTTAACAGCCACACTTTCCAGAACAATCATGTAGTTGAAGAAGGAACCCAGGTTAACGTCAATTGACTATATACATCTTTCTTTATGTCTGTTGAACAAAGATTCTTCTCTTCTAGCATGATTTGAATTGAAGTCCTTACTACCTGTGCAGTAAATGAAACCACCTCCTTTCTTGTGTTTTGTGTGTATGTGTGGTACTGAGGATGGAACCCCGGACTCCAGAAATTGTAGGCAAATATTCTAATGCCAGTTTGCCATACAGCCCTACTCATTTCTTTTGTTTCTTAATTTTGCTTCCACTTCAGCATTAATATTTATTTTTTTCATGTCCTTTGCCAATAATGTAGAAATAACTTTACTTTGAGACTCTTTCAATTTGTCATATATTTGATTTGCTTTTTGTTTCTTTTTACTTGGCTGACTTTGTCTGATTCCAAAAATCTATCTTGGACAGGAGGTCATGAGCTCTTGCTGACTTCCCTAGCCCTTAGTAATCACATCTTCTCACAGGGCACCTTGTTTTTATATTTGTACTTCCTTAAAAATTGGTACCTCCATAATTCACATTTGATAAACAGTGCTGATTCTTTCCAAATTGCCTGGCTTTCCTCCTGTCTTCTCTGGTTGGCTTGCTCGACCTAGCCATAAAATAGTTCAACTATTATAAACATTATCTCAAACTCCAGCTCTCCTTATTCTGCTTTGAGTCTTAGCCAGAAATGGCTCTGGATACTAAATGATGGAAATGGACACTAGTGGATGGTCACTCCATCACTCTTTTTTTGCATCTGTACATTGTACAATATTTGGCATCCACCTTTCCCTCTTAAATCTCCCCTTCAATTCATGCTTCATGCAAACTCATACTTCAGAAGACTGCTCTCTTCAGGCTTTCTTAATTAATTTACTGTAGTGAATTTCTTCCATGTGTTCATCTTCTCTTTCTGCTTAGTCTTCCCATAGAGATCGCAGTATATTTCAGTCTCTCTTAGTTAAGAAATAGAAACAAAAATAACTTCCAGAATGCTACTAGACCATGCTGTTTCTCCTCATGTCATAGTAGCCAAGATTTGTATAAGGGCTAGTCGTGTGTCCTGGGTCAATGCCTTCCCTTTTTTGTGCACTCTATAGAGCCATTGACATGGCAAGACCCACTCTAAATGGGACAGCAGCTACATTAACTTCACCTCATACAGTCTTGGACGTTTTAAATGGACATCTTGAGAGATAACTAAAAGATAAATTTATTCCTTTGTTTGGAAAGAATAGCAAGGATATAAAAGCAAATATGTAAGACAGTCGGTAAATTGAAGCATCTACAGTGTTTGCAATGATAAGCCTCCAACACACATGCAGATGGAAGGGAACACAAGAAAGAAAATCTCACAAAACAAAACTATGGCACAACTCAATGAATGTGAATGTGGAATTACCAAGATGCAATGAAAATAAAATGGCATCAGATGAATTGGAACATACATCTGGGCTTCAGCCATCATTAAAATCATGGATTTACCCATTCACCCAACAGCTTGTGAATCACTTTCTCTAATTGTTGATCAAGGGTGTTGATCAAGCAGTTGCTGAAACTCCTGTGTGGTTGTCTTGTAATCACAGTACTAGGAACTTGCAGTCATTTTCATAAGTGTTTACAATCTTTTCAATCAAATTGTTAGGTTTACCTCCCCTGTAGTTTGATGTATTTACATGTTTATAACTTTCCTGTGTTATCCACCTTGCCTCTGGATGCTCTGTGGGAAGTTTAGGGCCAGAGAGTCCATGCAGCTGATAGCAGCACCCAAAGATAAGTTAACAGCGACAAAGCAAAGGCTGGTGGTGTACTGTAAGTCTTCCCTTAGCCATCTGTCCTGTGTGTTGTAGCTTGTGACTGTTGGTCACTCTATTCTGGGTTCTGCTTTCCACAATATAGTTCGTTTTACATTTTTAATCCATTCTACAGCTTTGCAAACCCTCAATTATTTAGTGACTCTGAAAGATGGTGTTTAGAATATTCAGTTTCTATACTAGACACAGAGAGATCAAGATCTTTAAATGATCCAGTCTTTCAGCTAGATTTCTGATGAGTACTCCATGTTCATAGGTCCATATTTTTTAATAAATTTTCAGTTTGTAGATCTATTTAATAAAAGAGTTGTATTTTGCTGATTGACTCGTCTTCTTAGAAACTGCATACATTAGGCTGTTAAATGTGTATAAGGTCTACTCATGTTTTTCATGCTAAATGAATATTTAGCATCAGTTTGTTACCTAACAAAATTAGTAATCTTTTTGCTCTCTTAGTCTTTGGTGGAGATGGAGTCTGAAGCATTTTGTGGGCATTTTGCCTGTTGTTAAAGGACAGTCATCTAAATGTTTATGCAGGTATACTATTAAAAAGAAATGCCTTCAAAAGCTATACAATTTTCTCAGCTCCATTTATAATGAAAGTGAAGTATACAAGATACATTTTTGCCCAAAAAATTGCATAAAGTAAATACAGCAGAAGTCACACTAGTAGAGTGTGAGGAGGTAGAAAACTCACATCCTGTAGGTGTAGGAGTTCCTGCAAACTTTCAGAGAGCAATTTCATCAGAAGTTTTTGATGCTTGCTTGGCTCAGATTTTCTGCACTCTGGAAATTTCCTGTGACACCACTGAAGATATTTATTCAATAAAGGAGTCACAATGACATAGGAGTATTTTCTAATGGAGATGAAAGTCAGAAATGATCCTAAGTGATCACAATAGTAAAGCCATGGCACTGTTGTTCAACAAGTCTGTGTGATTGTAGTGTAGCATGCAATCCTTACTTGGTGATGTGTTCACTGCACCCCAGTCGGGAGAACGGGAATTTATGAACAACACAGAGCATCTCTTCATGCTTTGCTGGCAGAAGTGTGTGCTCAGGCTGATGGAAACTGCTTCTTTGCCCTGGCTTTATTTGCTTTGTGCATCTATACATTTAAATTCTCCTACAAGTGCGGGTTGCCTGCTGAACATAGTCTTGCACATATCTGCATTTCCCTGCCATGCCTCTTATCATCTTTGTAAGCCTTGTAGTTTTGTTTCTAATTTTGTTGCATATACATACGTGATATTGTGTATTAATTCTGGGAACTAAAAATGAGTCAGAATGTATGACGTTTACCTTTTGAAAATGACTTTATTCACTTAATATGATTATCTCCAGTTGTATCAAGGTACAAATGACATGATTTTATTTTTTATAGCTGGAGAAAATTGCATGGTAGTTTTTCAATAAATAGATGGTGGTTTTGTAGGAAAATGTTACATAAATGTTTTCAAGTAACACTACCAGAATAGCCTATCTATGAGATCCAAGATGAAAGTCCTTCCCAACTCCCCTCTTCCTGACTGGCATCCTGCCTGCCAATCCTGATAATGGGAGCATTCACAATGTCATACTTTCCCTATTACTGTAATTACCTTACAGAAACAGCTCATTGATAACTTCACTATTCTGGTGTCTACAGAAATTAAGAAAGAGAAGGGGAAGCGTGAGAAGAGACTCCTCTACTCGAAGGAAACAGAGTTAGTAGCCTGCCAGCATATTGAGTTTTCTTTATTTCCATTAGTAAATGGCTGAAGACTGAAGTACTTTCCACAGTTGGTTTGGGATAAAGAGTAAAAGAGCAACATCCTCTGTTACATTAACTAAAAATTCAGGAAGACACAAGACACACCCCTCATCCAGGTTGTGAGTGTCAGGTGCCTTTTCTCACCCAGTAGTTTCAAGTGTTAAAGAAGCTACTTGAGTAACAAAATTCTACCCTTTCACTGTGCTTAAATTTCATTAAATTATGGAGAATCATTTATAGTCCTGGCACCAAACTTGCTGATTCATGTTTTTGCTTATTTCAAACAATGTATGAGATTTTTCTTTAACCAGCCTGTCTTAGTAACATTGGAAAGAGATTTCCAATGTTCAGGTAATTTACTTTAGCATTTTATCTAGGTTTTCCTCTTTCCCCAACAACTTAAGTACAAAAGGCCTTCATTTTGACTGATTCTTGCTTCTGAGGCCAGAGGAAGTCCATTTCCATGCTTCAATCCTTGAGGTACTTCTAGAATATTGAGTAGACCATGTTCTTAATTGTCCATGACGTCCCTTGAATTAATTTCTAGCAATAGTTGAACAATTCTATAAATGCCTTTCAGAACACTTCAGCAATGTTAAGCTTTCTATATTTAGGAAACTATTTGCACAGTTAATTGCAGATAGAGGCTGGCTACTGCCCTTGTAGAACAAAAACTCGATTCAGCATGGCTTCTCCTGGGCATGCTCTTTAGAGTGTCAGCACACTGATACAGAGATCACTTTCAATAAAATAGCATTTATTCATCATTGCAGGTACAGCAAGCGTAGCCCAAAGTCCTGGGAAGCCAGTCAGCATGATCTCTCCAGAGGGCACTTACTGCCATGCCTCTGACTTCCAACTGTCTCTTTTCTCCACAGTGTGGCTTTAATCTTTAGATCCAGGGTTCTCTAGCTAAGCATCAATTCTTATTGACCTTAACTAAAACAACTTACCTGTTCAGAAATCTGCCCACCTGGGCCCTCACTTGCCATTTGAATTTGGCAGCAATTTGAGCTGGAACATTTGGATGGAATCTTACTCATGCTCTCAGTATATCGATCAGCAAAACTGTGCAAATAATCTGGTTATGAACCACCAGTGAATTATATCTTCTTTAACTAAGCGTATATTTTATTTTGCTTGGATAATTTACATTATTATAACACAAAAGGTGCTTTTCCTTTACTAATTATTCTAGTTTTGTCTTAATGAAGAAAATAATTAAGTTCTTATTAGATTACCTGTATTGCTTGCTTTTTTTGAAAGGGTAAACTAAGACTCTGGTTTTCCAAAAGAGCAATAAGTAGATAAATGACTCAGAAGCCTCTTCAAGGCTCTTTTGTGAAACTCAAACATTTACAAGCCTCTGTAATATAATTCCGTGCCTTAACTGTAATGCTCTCTCAATCAGTTCTACTCTTTGCTTATTGATTTGTTCTCACCTGTGACAGAATACCAGCTAATCAATTTGAACCATTCCTTCTTAAGTTATGGCCTACGAATGCCTATGACAGCTATTCCTTTGCTCCATTCATATGAGGTTTTATGCACCTAGATATCATCTATTAGGTATCTACTTGGTTCTTTTTGGCAATAGATTTAGTATATTCATGAAAGTAAATCTGATCTTATTGGAAGAGTTATTGGATATTCTCATCATTCATATAAAAATGTGACATTGATGTCCTTGGGAGTCTTCTCTAAGTAGAAAAGGAGAAAAAGAAACCAGGAAAAAGAGATTATATTTCAAATAAACTTAGTGGCATAATATTTGACATGACATGTTTGTGGTTTAGTTTTTTACTAGCGCATAGACACAGACTACTGGATGATCAGCAAGAGCAAAGGCATGGGCGCGGGTATAGCTGGGAGGACGGCTCTGAGCCTGCTTCCCTTAGTTCCTTGGAGACTTTCCAACCTCTTCAAAGCTCAAGAAAAATCAAATTTGACTTGCCAAAGGCATCTGTTTCTCCTCTATATTCTCCAGGAGGGAATATTTGTGCTATGAATATAGTACTCAAAGGTCCCAATGAAGAGATTAATCTTAATTTTGTTTCAGTGAATCCTGTTGGGCCCAGAGGCATCCTCTCTTTACTATAACTGTGTTAGGATTAATCCTGAATGTTTCAAGGCCGATGAAAAGCACCAGAAACTCGGGTCAATGATCCATCTGAACTTGGAAAAGAAATACAAATGTATGAAAACACAAATAACAGTAGCTTGCTGATAAAACAGAGTCCACAATATGTTCTTTCCTGACTTCTTTGTGTTTAGAAAACCAGCCAGGAGATTTTTCGCGAAAGGACTATGTCCTGGAATGACCAGTTTCATGGGATCTTGTAGAATTAAATAGAGGAGCTCCAAGAATTGAGACAGCCTGGAAGAAAAAGTAGGAAGGGACAGAGAAAACCCCCATGGAGTTTCTTTCCAACTCTCTGGTGTGAAATGTGTATCTTTCCTATATAGCAGAGAAGTGAGAATGCTGATCTTGGCAGAGACTTTTAGTACAGAAATAGCGTCTTCATTATACAAGGAGTAAATGTGAAAAAGCCAAACAATCTAGCGGAACCCATTGGCACCGAGGTTCTGAGACTCAGAATGAACAGCCTCAGTGCAGGTGAGACATTCCTGTGATAGAGCTGCAGATAACCCTCTCCACACAAAGCAGCTGGTCACTCTACCTAATCACTCTTAGTTGTACCATGGCAATCTCTTGCCACTTTTTCTCCTTCACAAAAGTAAGCTCCCAGCCATAACCATGAACTCCTCGTGACTGAACCCGTTAAGGTCTGCTGCTCCCCTGCAATGGGTTATTTTATCCTTTCCCTTTGTCTTTGAATAAAGTCATCTGTTACTTTGTGATTTGTACACACCTCTTTAATTGTTTCAACATATAACAAGAACCCAGAAGCCCCCTGGGTAGAAAGAAGCCATCAGTAATACAGGCAACATCAGTTTGAAGGTTCAGATCTCATGGCATAGTATTATGACAAAAGAATTTTCTATAGTCCGTTCAAATGATGAGAAGTTCAAAACAGCTTTTTACAAACCACTAAATGTGCTTCCTTCTGCACAGTGTGTTATTTAAAGTACAAAGTTTTATATGATAATAATTTTCTGAGTTGAACCGCCCTGAGAAATGGTCCCATGCACACAGCTGTGCATGTTAGCACACATGGCAGCAATGGACTCAATTCAGCGTACTCCCTTCACCATTCAGTGATGTGTCACAGTTCCTGTAGAAAAGATACAAACCTTAGTGCTCAAGGCATTGTATAATAGTTGATTGCTCTCCTCTTCTTCTG
>NC_022020.1:68105373-68109774 GCF_000317375.1 Microtus ochrogaster
TGTGTGTGTGTGTGTGTGTGTGTGTGTGTGTGTGTGTGCATGACTGGAGTACATCCATACCACAGCACACTTGTGGATGTTGTCAGAGAACATCCTTGAATGTCAATCATCACCTTCTATGTTATCTGAAACACAGTCTCTTGTTTTACTGCTGCTTCATTGATCAGGCTAGCTCGCCTGAACACTTCCAGAGATTCTCACGTCTTTGATCCTCATCTCACCACCAGAGTACTGGGGTCACAGGTATGTACTGTACTTATGTCATATTTATAGCCATATCTGTATCAGACGCATTGTGGGGATTTGATCTTAGAGCCACACACCTCAGAAGTAAATGCTTTAACCACTGAGCGATCTCCCCAGCTCCAAGTTGTTTTCATTTCTTGCATAGAGTACTGTGTATTTTTTGATGGAAATTCCCTGCCTTGGGTGTATTCCTTCCAGCATTGCATTCTTACGTGGGTTTCTATGGCACTATCCAATAGATGATAGTAGGTCAGAATCCACTAGAAGGTATAGATGTAATTATAATTATAAAGCTTCAATGTGACCTAAAACTTTTTGTAGTTCTACAATCACAGATAAATAGAAGAATAAATGATAACAAGAAAGAAATAAAGTTATGTCTAAACATGTTTCTAAAAATCGAATGAATTCCCATAAAAACCTGAGCTATTTCCTATTTGCAGGATTCAAACGTTGGATGGAACCTGTTGTTTAGTGAGACCGTGAAGAAATAAACTGAGACTTACTTAGGGCTGTGGAAATAAATCAGTGGAGACGCCTAGAGCGGAATTACAAATATCCAGACAAAGAAGTAGAGAAACAAACAAGAACCAACCAAATGGGGGGGGGGGCAAAAATTCAGATCTTGTCAAGTCAAGGTTGTTAGCACCACCACTTCATGTTGTTAAGAGACTAAAGCAAAGTTCTGTGGAACAAAGGCAAAGCTCCAGGCTGCCTGGGCTAGAGGCTCGTGGCCTGAAGAAGCTGTTGATGAGCTAATTCGTTGTAGAAAATCCTTTGTAATTCAATTGCTAATGTTGCATATTTGACTTTTCTCATTAAATTTCCCTATACTGAAAGCAGGGACAAAATGTGGAGAACTGATCACTAATTAGTCGACCCTGGGCATTTTGGCTAGTGTGGAGACATTGTTTCTATTCTTGGAGAAGTTGTTTGTGTCAAGTGACTTATAGATGGTAACGTGGCTTCCTGGATTGCTGCCGTGTATGGAAATTTGTATTTCTGAGATAGACGCTGCAGATGGTGGGGTGGATTTTATATGGATTAATAAGTAGTCTGGCTATTGTCTATATGTCTGGTCATTGTAAAAATCTTCTGAAAGGGATGATTAAAATATTTATTATCCCAGAAAACAAGGAAGGAGAAAATATCATTATTTCAATCTTCTGTGCAAAATCCTACAAGATGGTAACAAACACACGAGGCAATGGTCACAGTTTTATAGAAATACAGGGGCTCTTCTGAAACTATATGATAGAGCAGAGGCCTTTCTATGAGAACAACACAATGTCATATTGTGTGAAGTTTCAGAGCCCATCCTGGAAATCCCCAGGGTATAGCACATTTGGTTAAGGTACTAGCTGCTGTGGCAGGGAAGCATCCATCCCAAAAAACAGTCACTTTTAGTAAAAGAGTATCTAAAATAACCTAATACTGTTTACTTCAGAGACAATGTTCTGATGCATGGCCAGCAGAAGAAAAGCTTACATAAGTCAGGCTTTCTTCCCTGTGTGCCCTTTTTCAGCAGCATGATTATAGGGTCAAAGGAGCCGAGTAGTTGCAGCTCATAGAAGAGACAGTGGAGAACTTAGCCAACAAGGAGCAGAAAGCCGTTCCCTACAGATCCAAACACTGCTCTTTCCTTTAACTTTTCCTTTGTTCAAAAAAGTACAAATTGGTATTTAATAACTTTCTTTACTAAGAGATTTCCAAAGACCTTTCATTTGTATGGTTTGATCGAGACAGTCACTTTCATTATCTCTTTTCTCTTTGCAGGTGAGTTTAACAGCAGATTGATTTAAAAAAAAATATGTTCACAACACACACCTGTGCATGTTAGCACACATAGCACACATTACTTGTAGAAAAAAATGATGTATTTTTCTCTTGATTCTACATCTCTACTTTTGCTTTATTATTTTGTTTTGTTAGGAGGAGAAAAAGGAAGAAAAGCTAGAATGTCTACTAAGGAATTCAAGTTATTGCTCATGTTTTAGAAACGTAACATTGTCATGAAATAAAGTTGTTAAGTCAGTTTAGGTGGAAAAGTGAATTTGTTTTAAATCTGTGCAGTATGCTCATATGAAGAGAGAAAGATGCCTCATTTATCAGTGACAAAAATCAGAAGACTGGTGTAAGCTGGTGGCAAGAGAGGAGCCGCAGTAACCCAGGCAGATGATGACTAATTCTGGGACAATTTTTTTTCAAAGAAGGAGTAAATGAATAATCTTGATCTTTAATAGGAGAAAAACCCTTCATTTTTTTTCATATTGAGAAAATCTAAATCACTTTGAAAATGGCACTTTCTGTATCATGGTGAACTCAATTCTAAGGCTGGAATGAAATCCTTTATAAAGTGTGTTGTTACTGAGTTATTTGATCTGTAATAACCTGGCTTTTACTTCTACTTATTAGAGATTACAGCTTCTTGGTTAAGGGCGACCACGCCTGTCATCTCCACATAATAAGTACAATTCAAACATTCACAAAGATTGTAAGTGTTAAGTGCTGATAACAGATTAAAGCGTTTGCACATGAGCAGCTGAAATCAAATGTCTCAGAATAAGGAACAAAGCCTGCCAGGAAGCAGGAAATGCCAGACTCTCACCTGAAAACATTGCAGACACAGACACAGAGCCCTGCCTGGCAGCCGTGGTTGCATAAGGCTAATCTTTCCCAGGAGCTACAAAATCTTACACCTGTTACTATGGAAAAATGAACGGGAAAATACAATTCATGACTTCACGACAGTCTAGAGTTAGTTGTACATTTAACATTTCATAATCCTCTTGATCCTGAGACAAATGCTAGTTCATTAATCTCTTAATGTATTGAGTTAATTTGTGAACATACTTAAAGATGCTTACATATGTCTTCTAAATTGAGGTGTTACTGAACGAGCTTGAAAAGGTGATTTTCCTTTTCATGTCCAGTCAGCTGAGTGCTTGCATTTCTTTCAGAGTCCTGTGTTGAAGCCCTGGAGTAGCTGGCCTAAGGGACAGGTCATGAAATGGGGCCATAGGACTCATGGTCATAAAAGACAGAGACTGAACAAGGACAACAAAACAGACATGGTCAATGGTCAAGTGGGTGGGGAAGAACTTGAATCTTTTGTTCTTCTGACTCAGAACTAAATTTCTTTGGCTTCCATTGCCCAGTAGTACATGGTATTTTGTTATGCCTGCTGGAGGTAAGGTGATATATTTCAAATAATTTCATCAGTGTAGTATTTTTTTTTCTTTTCACTTAAAGTTTGGGTAAACTTTTTTGAACATCTGTTCTTCTGGAGAACCATCAATTTATTTTTCTATTTTGTAAGAGACCCTCCCCCTTTTTAAAATTCCTGCTCCTTCAGAGCTTGTTTTCCTAGGTTCATCTAACCAGAGTTCCACAGAGTGGCAAGGAGAGGGGTTGATTTTCCTGCCCTGCCTCTGGTGGCAGTGCCAGCAAGAGTTGCACGTCTTCTACAGTTTCCATTCCTAGAGCAGAGACCTTTCTGGCACTTTATGTAGGAGTCTATTTGGCTTTAGAGTACAGTGGCCTCTCATGCTTGTCTGCTTTGCATACAAATCCTTTTACTAGCATATTCCCTTTGTTGAGATAGAGAAAATCAACTTCATTTTCCTCTTGGATCCTGACAAATACAAACCCACAATCTTCAAGTGAGGGCTCAGAGACTTGACCAAGAGTGAGACCCAGGATGGGACATGGAGCAGGTCCTCATCTTGATTCTTTCTAACTCTCAGTTTTCAGGTTGTGCAATTGCCCTCACTGCTGTATGTCCAATAGCTGTCTACAGCCAGTAACACTGCTGTGTTTTGGAAATCCTTCTCTAAATACCTGTTTGCAGCATCAAGGAAGGATGGAAAATGGAGCTTTTGTGTAAGCATGAAGCCAGACAGGTTCAAATTTATGTTATTAAGGAAAAAGAGAGAGGGAACATAGGCATGCCTGCCTCAATTATTTTGTAGGTGTGAGCTGTCTGTGGAATTACTAGCTGGGTTTCCATGCTTCGATGGTGGACTTTGAGTTATGCAGTAATTAGTGCACCCAGCATGCCAGAGTTTATTCTCGGCCCTGAGACTCACATATTGACTGTTGTATTCATCTCCTCTTCCTTCCCACACATCCTTCAACCTTATTAATCCTTCTCTC
>NC_022020.1:68110396-68112445 GCF_000317375.1 Microtus ochrogaster
TATCTATCTATCTATCATCTATCTATCTTTATTTATTTATTTTACACCCCAGCCACAGCTTCGCTTCACCTTCTTCCCAGTTCTTCCCCACACCTCCCCTCTGCCCCATCCCCGAATCCACTCCTCCTCTGTTTCTGTGTAGGTAAGGAAGCTTTATAAACCTCAGGGATAGTTTTGGGTGTAGCTAACCTGATAGTCCCAGAGCAGTTTATTAGCCCTGGAAACGGCAGCAAGTGCCTCTCTGGTTTATTTATGGGTTGCATTTCTCTAGCCTTTGGGTGTTTGCTGTTCTGTCTCACTTTATATCAGTAAGACATACTTTGTCTTCCTGCAACAGGAAGCCTACTCAGAGGACTTTGCTTGTTCCTTATGATTGAAAGGTGGTTGCTGCATACCCACACCCACCATCGTATCTGCATTTCAGGTGACAATAAAGACCTAACCACATAGGCATTTCTTTAGTCAGAGATACAGGAATTTCCCCACCACTGCTTTGAAGCAAACATTTACTTTCGTCTCTATTATCTCCTCTAACTGCAAGAGAAAACTGGAGAGCAAATGTGTTGCCTAGAGGTAGATGTACCATTAACAAAGCAACCATGAAAGTATTAGCAGAGGAAAAGGAAGAAGTATATCTTGTGGAGATAGCTAATCTAAGTGTGTTCTCAGGGTATGGGAGGGCAGAGTACACTCATACTAAACCAGAATTCTCTTTCAGGTCTACTTTCAATATCTTCTCTGAAGCCTGTATTTGTCTCACTACACTTTCATTTTCTATTGCCCTTGATTTTACTTTCTTTAATAAGGAATTTGGTCAAACCATTTCCTGATCTCCAGGATTGAGTCCTGACTTCTAGCATATCATGGGACACAGGTCTGGATCTGAACTGTGACTTTCTGGGAGCCTTCCCAGGGCCAGCTCTTCCATTCAGCTTCTTTTCCTCTTGTCTGCCTAATGTCTTCAGTGCATTGTTCTGTAGACAATACAAGGTCCTTCTTCCAAGAATTCTTCCTCAGCTCTGAAAATGCCATGGCATTTACTTCTTAGGCAACCATGTCACTCTACAGTGATCTCAGCGGAGCTCAGCTTTGTCTTCTAGTAGCTACTGAAGAAATCACAGCAGCTTAGTCATCACGTTACAATAGAGTTAGCAAGGTTCTTGCACCATGGCAGGAACTCTAGTATAAGACTAAATAAACGAATCTTTGAGTATATTGGGGGGTTATTATATAAATCAATGTAATATTTATGTCTCTCTATTTCTTTACCTGTTCATTTCTTTCTTTCCTACACTCTCTCAATCCCCATGTCTGCCTGTCCGCCCCACCTCCCTGCACACCCACCACAGACTGGGGCAACACTGTTTAAGGTCATTCTTCTATTTGTAAATTCCAAGTTTCTGTTTTCATTGTAGTTTCATTTTAAATTCCTTATGAGTTTTAAAAGAAAAACTTTTATTTTTACTCAGCATGGATGAAAGAAATATTATTCCCTCTATTTGCTGCTTTGATAAGATTTGGCTCCTTAGATATGTTCTGGAAGGTAAAAAAATGCAGAAAGATGTCGGCAGTAGCATGGTAGTGGGTGGAAACAGCAATGGGATGCCAGGAAGTTTCAGGCTTATTAAAAAAACCTGGAGATATGCTGGGTTCCAAAGTCAAAGTCTTCATTTGCTTTGCTGTTTAAATTTTTTGACTTGAAGATATTTCTTAACTAAAATGACAGGAGCCTTCTGCTCCAATATGTCCAAGTAAGGGAAGAAAATAGGGAAAAATTTTAAGAGTATGCTTTAGTACCCTTGTCATGGAAAAAAAAGTGGTTCTAACTAAGCTAACCTTGACTCTGAGAAAAAAGTTATCTATCTATCTATCTATCTATCTATCTATCTATCTATCTATCTATCTAAATCTATCTACCTATCTACCATCTATCTGTCTATCATCTATCTATCATCATTTATCTATCTACAATCTATTTCTCTCTATTATCTATCTATCTATCTATCTATCATCTATCTATCTATCTATCTATCATCTATCTATCTATCT
>NC_022020.1:68112590-68115125 GCF_000317375.1 Microtus ochrogaster
ATCATCATCATCATCATCATCATCATCATCATCATCATCTATTTTCGCTTTGGTAATATCTGCCTCAAAGTGTCAGCCTCCTCTTTATTCTGGGGATGGTAAATTATTGGTGTCAAATGCTGACAGAGCTCCAGAAGGGGAGAGGAATGGTCTCTTCTTTCCAAGGGTCCATATGGCCATCTGCCCATGGAGAGTGGAGGGAAGAATAAAATCAAGTTCAAGCCCAGTCTACAGAGATGGGCTGAACTAAGGACTGTGAGGAATTCTATTGCTTATCTTTGGGGAGTGTCAGTAGCAGTTCTTTTGATTTCTTCTTCCTCTCTCCTCTGGATTTCCCATCATTAACTCACTGTCAGTCCTCGAAGTATTTTGTGGTCTCTTAAATACTGCACCCAAAACCACACTGACAGCACTATACTCTCAAATGTTGCCAGTTCCATTAACTGCTTCTTCTCAAAGAAGTGTCTATAAATTCTCTCCCTATCTCAATGAATGCTTAGGGATTATATATATATATATGTATATGTATACGTATATATATGTATATATACGTATATATATACATATATATATTTCTAATTCTTTCATGTAAGCTGTGGTGTCTTTCACAGCCACTTGGACTCCATCATAGCACTGATATTTACCCTCTGTCATCTCTTCACTATTAAATCAGAAACTCTTGAGGACACTGTGGCCACATCTGTTCATATTCCCATACCTCCCTCCATACATATATGATATGGAGGTGCTACATAATTAATCGAGAATTAAAAAAACATGTGTTAGGGCATTATTATAAATTGCAAATCATTATTTTAAAGTAAAACATTAACTGCAATAAGAGATTAAGTACTGTCTCTGCCCAAGTTAAGGTAACTCGCGCCAGTGAATGTAAGGAACATGGGTGGTATAGGTCAAATTTCCTAAATTCTTCAGAGAAAATACACATGCAACTTTCTACAAATTAAGCCAATATATTAAAAATGCCAGAGACCTTATTTGACCTGAAATGGCACATGACAGAGATTATTATTCGTTCTTAAGGAATTGCTGTACATTAACTTTCCCCAGTCAATAGTTATCTGAAAGTTTTTGCCAATATTTGTATCTTAAAGTATCTTCCAGTATATTTTTCTCTAGGAGTTTCAGGTTTTAATAAAGACATTTGACCCTTTTTTCCCCACAGTGAACTGAGAGCTATGAATCCAATGTCATTTTCCTGCAATCATGCTGGAGTATCCAGTTTTACCAGCACCATTTGATGAAGGTTTTTCCATTGGACGCTTTGGATACTTGGCCAAAATGCAGCTGTCTGTAGCTGTGTGAGTTGGTAGTTGGGTCTTTTACACTCTGTTTTTGTCTCTATTGTGATTTAAATGTCTGTGTGTCAGTGACATGATAATTTTAATTTGAGGACAGTTATTTGGACCCCTTGAGCAGTATTATTTCTGCTCAGGTTTCAGGTGTTTGTTTTTCTGCTCTCATATGAATTTTGGGGCTTTTTTGCTAGTTCTATAAAGAATGTAATTGGAATTTTGTGGAAATTACATTGACTAAGTAGATTAGGCTTGGTAATATATCTATTTCACAATATTAGTTGTGCCAGTGCAGAAACATGGAAGGTATTTTCATTGTCCGATATCTTATTCAATTTCTTTTTCAGTATCTTAACATTTTCATTGCAGAAGAAATTCATATTCTTGGTTAAGTTTATTCTTATGAATTTTTAGAAGAATTCTGATAGGACATTTTCTCCAATTTCTTTCTTGACCTGTTAATGATTGATATACAGAACAGTTGATGATTTCTTTTGTGTCTTCCAACTTTTCTGAAAGTATCTTTGAAATCTAAAAGTGTTCTGGTGCCATATATAGTATATTTTAAATATAACATCATGTCATCTGGAAATAGAAATAATCTCATTGCTTCCTTTCTGAGTCATATCCCTTTTATTTCTTTCTCTTGCCTTGTTGTGTTTGATAAGAATCTGAGCACTAAATTGAATAATCAGGAGAGGCCAGGGGCCCTTGTTTCCTCATGGAGATAAGTTTAGAGGAAATGTTTCCAGATTTTTACCACTTAGTAAAAAAATTGGTTCTATGTTTGTAAAAATGCAGCCTTTATTATGCTGAGCTATCGTTCTTCTATCCCCCAGCTTCCCCAAGCTTTTATTATGAAGGCACTCTGCCCTTCTCCAAATGCCTTTTCTGTGATTGTTGAGATGCACAAGTGATCTCTGTCAGCCTGCCTGTTTATGTGGACCGCTAGCATAAAACTAAATAATGGGCCATATATGATGTTCTTACCATGTTTTTAATTACTTTGCAAGTATTTTGTTAGAACTATTACACACATATTCATCAGAGAGCCTGGTCTATAATTTCTTTTTCTACTGTGTCCTTACACAATGCTGGAATTAGTAATTCTGACTTTATAGAACAAATTTGATAGCATTGCTCCCTTTTCGTTTGTCAGAATGATTTGAGAAGTGTTGGTGTTGCATTATCCTTAAAGTGTGTTAGAATTCAGCACTGA
>NC_022020.1:68115380-68121474 GCF_000317375.1 Microtus ochrogaster
ATATAAAGTTGGATCTTCCTGTCCTCCTTTCTTATCAGTGTGCGTAAGGATCTTTCAATCTTGCTTATTTTTCAGGTAATTTATCATTATATAATTGATTCTACCCAAAGTTATTTCAGTCTCCATTACATTAATTTTATCCTAATCTTTATTGTAGTTGTTCTTTCATTTCTGAAGTATTTGAATTCATCTTTTCCTTGTTAATCTTGAATGAGTGAAACATTATTTGGTTATTTTAGATCACTTTAACTTTTATATGTAAGAACATATAACTATAAACTTTACTCTTAAAGCTACTACAGCCCAAAGATACTAGTCAGGAAAAAAGCTAAACAAAGGAGGTAAGACTCAGAGTTCTTGTTTTGAAAAGAGAATGGGAAGTACTGTGGCACAATGGTCTTGTACCATGTAAAGATTTGCCACTTATATTGTTTTAATAAAGTGCTGATTGGCCAGTAGCCAGGCAGGAAGTATAGGCAGGGCAACCAGAACAGGAGAATTCTGGGAAGCAGAAAGACTAAGTGTGCAGTTGTTATCCAGATGCAGAGGAAGCAAGATGAGAATGTTTCACTGATCAATGGTACCAATCCACGTGGCTAACACAGACAAGAATTTTCAGTTCATTTAAGATGTAAGAGTTAGTTAACAAGAATCTTGAGCTAATAGGTCAACCAGCTTATAATTAATGTAGGCCTCTGTGTGTTTCTTTGGGGCTTGATGGCTCTGGGACCAGGAGGGACAGAAACTTCTGTCAACACTGTATCTTCTCTGTGGCCATTGATCTCTTTTATAAGTATGACTTTGAAACTGTCTTTTAACACTTCAGCAACCTCATTGCCTTTGCTTTACAATATTGAGAATTTGTGAGACTATAGAGGTGTTGTCATTTCTTGCCTTATATTTTTGTAATCATTAGATGTGGTTTGCACATCTTTGGGGATGTGTCTTCCAGTTTTCATTTCTCTCTCTTTTTGTGTTTGTTTGTTTTGTTTTACTTATATCCTACTGGTGAGTTGATTTCACATAGAATTATATTTCTACTTCTATGTAGGGGAAGGAGGCTTGAGATCCTTTCAACAATTTGGCAGCCCCCCAGTCTTGTGTAACAGTAGGAAACACTTGTGTACATAAGAAGTTTTGAAGATAGTGTTATTAATAGAAAAATGCAGTGTTTTTTTAAGATTCAAGGATATCAATATTTAAGTAGAGAAATGAGGAAGAATTGCAAATCAGAGGAAAGAGGGCAGAGTCGGAATAAGAAATAAAGTACAGGAGTTAGAGGTGGGAGAGGAGTTACTCAGGGTGTTACCAACCTAGAAATGCAGGGAAATTTTTGTAAGTTTAGAAGGAAGAATATCCAGAAATGCCTGCCCTGATATGCCAGGACAGTATGATCTTTATTACAGTCCAGAGACAGACCAATGGAACATCAGATCTGTCACTACTAGAGCTGAGTCTGAAAGCCAGTCAGTCACCAGGATGGTCTAACACAGGACAGTGGACAGAATGTTACATGGTTCAGACATTAGGCAGAAGTGTAAGACCTTGTAGACCTAAGAAGTATGGTCTTTGTATCCTCCCTGTTGCTCCTATTGTGTGGCATTTATTGAGTCTACATCTTTCCTGTAGAACCATGCTGGGATGCGTCCAGAATCTGATGTCAATGGCACGTTTAGATCTCATCAACATAAGATCACCTCTAAGAACTGGGAATGGACATTCCAATAAACTGTCTCTGTAATTAATTTTGTTGTACATAGCTTTATCCTTAAGAAAATGGTCTGTTGCAAAAAAAGAAGAAAGAAAAGTCGTAAAAAGTCTTTTACAGTGAGATGCAAGTAAAACAGTATCATAACAATTTCAGTAGAAAATTGTGAATATTAATAATTTAATAGAAAGGCTGGAGAGCATGGGATGCTCTTCCAGAGGTCCTGAGTTCATTTCCCAGCTACCACATGGTGGTTCACAACCATCTATTGTGGGATCTGATACCCCGTTTTAGCATAAAGTTAGACATGCAGGTATAGCAGTATATTCATAAAATAAAAAAATTCTTTAAAAATGTTCTGGAAAAATTAATGTGATATAAAGTAATAATCAAAAATAAGTATGTGATAATAAAATAAAACAGTAAATAAATTAGAAGTTTCTATGGGCCTTCTTCTTCATTAGCATGGGTGGTTTCTCCCTCTCCTTGAACTGTGAGTTCTTTTAGTCTCCATAGTTCTGGGCAGAGGTGCCTCCTCTCCGTATCCAGGAGAGCCAAGAGCCACTAACTGGTCAGTTATTCTTTGCCATTTACTCAGAGGCAGCCCTAGGCTCTGCTAATCGATCTCACCACTCCATTCTCCGTGGGCTTTGGGGAGAGGAAGAGAAGTGAGGCTTAGGAGCGTTTAGAGTGGGTTTATCAAAGTGCAGGGTAGAATGGTGGGCATAAGAAGGTGGGCTTTGGGAAGAGTCAGGCAAAGCAGAAAGAATTTCAATATGATAGGAGGAATGATTTCAATGACTCGATAGTGTACAAACTATGCTTTTAGTTAATAAGATACTACCTTGAAAATTGCTGGGAAAAATCGATTTCATATATTCTCACAAATCATTATATGTGAAATAACAGTCAGCATATATCAAAACAGAGTGCTATACACAATATGAAAGTAGTTAATTAATCTTTAAAGACGTTGACCAGGAGTATGTTTCCTTTCCCTGGGCAAAGAGAATGAACATTTGGAGCAACACCAGGATAACTATCTGGAGAAAGGGCAGCTCTCCTCTCCGAGAGCTCCTGATCTACGGATCAGTTGTCTTGCCTGGGCATTTATTTGGAAAGTTCTCCTGCAATATGAGGATGTATCTGACATCAACAAGTGGTATTCGGTCCTGTTAAGAGATTTCTAAACAGTCATGTAGTGGTATCAGCAAGACAAAAGAAACCAAGGAGTATTGTGTTGTGAACCACGAAGGTCATGGCCCTCCAAATGCTCTAAAATTCCTGAGATGTATACAAGAGAACTTCCTGTTTTCCAAGGTTGCATTATGAGGAAGTGATTGGGGATGGAGTTGGTACTGTGGGCTCTGAGAGACTGGTCCTGGCAAAACTGAGGAGGTCTTAGTGGTTCATCACCACAGAAGACAATGAAGTGAGCTACGATTACTTCATAACAGTAACGTGCTAGAGATTCTACATTAATCGATCTTAGATAAGACTCTAGGTCTCCTTGTCTCTAAGAGCCTTGTAGTTAATAGTACATAGTTGAATATAGTTATCAGTGGAAAAATCTAGAGCCAGGAGCTATAGACGAGTCATGATGGGAATAAAGGACTAACGGCCACATGCAGTCAGTCCTTCACTGACGACAACTCTTGTCCTTGCTCTCGTCTCCTAACTCTGAAAATAATATCTGCATCCAGGAAGTCCAGGGCAGGGAGTCAACGTCCCCACCAAAGTGAACCATACACCTAAGAAGTAAAATTGACAAATCAGTTATGTAATCAGCAGTACATGCCATTATTGGATGTTATTAGAATCACATTGAATGCAATGAGAGGAGAAAAATTAAAGTCACATCGGGTTAATAATTACCCCTATTATTGTTTTCCTCTTGGCAGTCTGCTTCCAACACAATAGCTTAAAACTATACTACAGCCACTTAAGAACACCTAAGGACTTGATGGCTGAATTTTTGTGTTGGTGAATTCAGTTATTTTTATCCCATGGATTATGACCAACTGATTCGTGCTGTTCTTCCTGTGTACTGTCTGCTCAGGAGGGTCGATGATGCTTCAACAACTTCCTGTCACTGGCCTCCACCAGCTCTCTCTATAGGCTTCTGAAGCTTGGCATCTGAGTGTAAGCAGATAGCATTAATGGCACTCAAGATCTCACACAGACAATGTGAGCTGGGTCTAGCTGCAGTGTGACATGATGCTTACCTAGTCTGGAATCTCCTGGTATGAACCAGTGGATCTTGCTTTACTCAATGGTCATAAATGATATTTGGCTGTTTGTGCTGCCATGTCCTGTTCTTACCTTACATTTGGGTTACAAATGACAAAATTAGTCACTATTGTGTGCACAAAGGCCTTGATACAGTCTAAGCTGATTTATTTTTCTTATAGAAATGTATAAATAAACACTCAACACAAGGCAACTTGCTAAGAGAGCAATGATGGTGTCTAGGTTTTCTGGGCAAAAATACCCGTGTTGGTATATTGTTAATGAGATACAGGTAGGCACATTTTGTGGATGCCAACAGAGCACAGACTTTAAGATTGCTAGTGGGCTGGCAGCTGTAATGTCAGTCTTGCTGTTACGTTTTTCTAACTGTTTCAGGGATGCTGGCTAGATGCAGACCTCATTCCATCAATAAGGTAGCTATAATAGCAATATCTGAGCACCTGTACTTTTTTATCCCATATGCCCAAACATTCTAAATGTCCCAAAATCTGAAGATAAAGCACCATTATCAAAAATGACCCATGAGTAACAGTACTCAGGAAGAGAGCTGAAGGAATTTTTCAACTGTAAGGAGAAAAGATAAAGACTTTACAGGTCCTCTTGGGGTGGCATCCATAATTTAAGAATCAGGATGATGTTCAATGACTATATATTTTTTTCATCTGTAATTCACATCCTGAGCAGGAAAGGTAATAAAAAATAAGTTGGAGTGTCCTTTGAGAGTCTGATTGATTAGATCATAAATAGAGAGGAAGTTTATGATACATAAAAAAGGCAAAGGGATAAAAGTGGTGAATACCTTACCTCTGAAATTCCAAAGATGTTATTATTCGAATGGCGTAGTTGGCTTGGAGAGTTTTGGATGAGCTGAGAAGAGAAAAGACGGAGTGTCAGGGTGGGGTCGGGTATGGCTCTAACTGAAACATCATGTAGAGAAGTGAATGTCACACACCTGCCACAAATGTGACACCGGAGAGCCGTGGGTGGTTTATAGCCTGGCGTTTAGATGTGAGATTGTTGAGACATGGGAATGCACAGAGACCAAATATCATTTGCACAGATTTATGAGTGGGGTGCACAAGAATGGTTGCTTACTTGGAAAGGTCTACCATGCAGCAGGATGAGACCACAAGGAGATGTGCGCTCCTATTTCTGGCCTCATACATGGAGAAAAGACACTGATTTCATAGGATCTAAAACAATCTTTGAGAGCAGTGCTGCTTCAGAGAGCTTAGGTGCAGAGGAATCTGGGCGCTGAAAACAAACTCAGTTCTTGGTCCCAGAACCAATACTTCACTTTAGTGTGACTATTGGATGTCGGGATGCTTTAAATTTATCTTAAATTAATTAACGAAAGTTATCACTAATCATGCGACAGTGTACTCACCCCCATTTTATGTTGCTAGGAGCATCCAGCCGTGGATGTGTCTCAGAGACTAGGAGATGATGTATGTGGTCCACATGGAAGGTGCTGTAGCTGGCTCCTGGATGGCCCATTAATTCCAACTCAAATTTTTGTGACTGTCTTCATTCTCCAATTATCATGCCACAGAGAAGTTATTATATCTAATGATACTTTAATTAAAAACATTTCCCCTAACCCATACACAGTCCTTTTTGGCATTAATACTCTGACTTTTATCTGTAACTTCTTCCATGTAGTGGGCTGATTAAAATTTAAATTACTTATGATATAAGATTGTTTCTCAACGTGTTTTTTTTAATATTTTGAATGCTACAAGGTTACTTTCATATCATAGAATATTGGCCTTTGAAACAGAATGTTTCTTTCTTAATTAATACTAATATGCTTTATGAATTTGATGGTATTACACTCCATGAAGAGGATTTCCTTAGTCATAAGTAAAATGTGCTGAATGAAAGAGAAACGTGTTACCAGAGCAACCTTCAAACAGAAAACAAAAACAAAAGCAACCAATCCAACACGATCCCAAATTTTGATGTGCATGTGTCAGTGAGGTACATCCTAAGTGAACTGAATCCCCATGAATAAATAGCCATAAATAAAAGTTGAGTACCTTTGGTAAAGGGCTAAACCAGAAGAAACAAAGTGCAGAAAGTTCAGGAGTCTTATTTTAAATTATAATACTCCTCCTTGGCAATGGTTCTCTTTGC
>NC_022020.1:68121659-68136112 GCF_000317375.1 Microtus ochrogaster
CCCGGCAATACAAGACTTCTTATGTGGGATTCTCTTCCCTCTTTTGTAAACAGTGGTAAAACTCTGCGATCATGGTCCTGGTGAAGCCTGTATGGTTGTCTCCAGTGTAACTGTTCTGTGAGCCTGGTGTGGGGTCGTTGCAGGGATTTTAGCGCTGGTCTTTACATGTAAACTTCAGAGCAAGATGGAAAGAGGAGATTCCTGTGCAGACCAGGTGGGCTCAGCACACGCACATATGAGTTACGGTGATTTGGACTTACAGATGACTTACATGTAAAATTTATAATGGGATATTGGCTCATTTAAAATTTACAAAGTCAAAAGATGTAATTTTTGCCAAGGCAGTTTCCTTGAAGCCTTATCTTAATATTTGGTGGATTTAAGGAATACTTTTTTTTCTGAGGCAAGTAATTGTTACCCGTAAAGATACATTCTTCAACAAAGAACATTTGTTTTCATTGGCCCTCAGAGAATGGGTTTTTAGTATGATAATAAAAGCATCATAGCAATAAAACATAAAAATAGAAGCACTTACAAACTACAATGGAATTTGAAACTATATTAAATGTATTGTCAATTTTATGTTTGTAGCCACAAATGAGAACTTCAAAATATGAACTATGTAGAATTACCTAGTTAGCAAAAGATAGGCCGGGCAATAACATTACAACCTTCAATCAAATGATGCCTGTAATAGGTAGAAACAGAGCTATAACATCCAAAACTATTTTCAAAATATTTTAAATAATTTATTATAATGTTCTGTTTGTGTATTTTAAAAGTAAATTTTTAAATGACTTAAAAATGATTTAGTTTTGATGGAAGTATAGAAACCATCCTGAGTGAGGTAACCCAGACCCAGAAAGATGAGCATGGTATGTACCCACTCATAAATGAGTACTAGCTGTAAGGCAAAGGATAAGGAGAGAACCTAGAGTCCATGACCCCAAAGAAGCTAAGTAACAAGGAGAACCCTAAGAGAAACATACATAGATCATCCGGGAAGGGGAAAGAGATAAGATCTCTTGAGAAAAGTGGGAGCAGTCAGGGGGGAGGAGAAGAGAAGGAAGATGAGGGTGGAGGAGGGGTGAAGGGGAGCCGGAAGGAGAACGAGAGGGAACTGGATGGTCGAGATGGGGGAAGACAGAGACAGAGAAGAAGGAAAGAGATATCATGATTGAAGGAGCCATTATGGGGCTAGCAAGAAACCTGGTACTAGAGAAATTCCCAGGAATCTGCAAGGATGACCCTAGCTAAGACCCTAAGCAATAGTGAAGAGGGTGCCTGACATGGCCTTTTCCCTGTAGTCAGTTTGATGATTGTCTTAAATATCACCAAAGAACCTACCTCCAGCAGCAGATGGAAGCAGAGGCAGAGAGCCACAGTGGAGCATTGGACTGAGCTCCCAAAGCCTAGTCGAAGAGAGGGAGGAGTGAGAGTATGAACAAACAGGTCAAGACCATGAGGGGGACACCCACTGAAACAGCTTCTGAACGAAGTTTTCCAACTCTGGTCTGACAGTGAGGGAACCAGCATAGGACAAAACTAGGTCCCCTGAATGTGGGTGACAGTTGTAAGGCAGGGGAAGACTGTGGGACTACTTGGCAGTGAGACCAGGATTTATCCATAGTGCTTGTTCTGGCTTTTTGGGAACCCATTTTCTCTGGAGGGATACCTTGCTCAGCCTAGATATAAGGAGAAGGGCCTTGGTCATGCCTCAAAGCAATGTGCTTGACTTTGGTGACTTTCCCGTGGGAAACCTTACCCACTCTGAGTGGTAAGATGGGTGGTGGTGGGGAAGGTGGAGGGAGCAGGAGGAGGGGAGAGAGTGGGAAATGGTTTTAGCATGCAAAATGAGAAAAGATAGTTTTTATAAATAAATTATAAAACAAAATTTAATTCATTTTAAAAACTCATTTTAAATTTGTAAGATTTGTATTAGTTGAGTGTCATTATTTCTTGTAACCTACACTGCCTAGCAACTTGCAAAATCCAGGAAGATAATTTACAATAAAATTAAGTGCTATAAACAATTATTTTTGTATCACAACAGCTTATATTTTGCAATAATGGATTGTTTTAATCAAATGTGAAGCTGACTATAAATTTTGATTTTTCTTTAGTTTGCTGGACTTCCTTAAATTTATTTTTCGAATTTATATAATATTTTAAAATTCAGTATAAAACCTTGTAGTACCACATAACTGTGTGATATTATTGCTATTCTGGGAAAGAGAGCAACTTCACAAAAAATGGGCCAGAACCCTTAAATGTGATAGTAATGGCTACTAATTAACTTTTTAAAATAAGTAAGTTTAAAATTTGTACATGATATTTAAGTCTTTTCTGATGTACATTGAAATGAAGCAGTTGTTTTTGAAGCCTCTCCCAGTGGCTTTGTGAAAGCCAAATACGACCTTGGTTTTTCTACATACTCTGTGCCTGCCAGGCCTCTTCCTCTGGAAACACTCTCTCCACCTACACAGCATCCTCATCTGCAGGGCTATCAAAGTCTTAGGAAAAGCCAACTGTCCCTGTGTTGTGGGCGGTTCCTCCAGAGAAGCCTGATTGCTCCTGTCATTTCTGTCCCTCTCCTCCTTCACCGTCATTATCCCTCTGCCAGGGCTCTTGTCTTCATCTTCCTGTGAGCGGTTCTTCCTTCATGACTTTCAACAGAAAATGGTCAACAAGACTGAAAAGTAGTTCTGGAGTTCTTGAAAACAGAAACGTTGTAAATGGGGGCAGAGGTAGAAGCACCGATCTGGAGCTCTGTGGGGAAACGCTTCTCGATGTGGGGGTCATCGGATAATTCACTAGGTTAACCAAGTCACCTTTGTTACACCAGATTTGAACATCAGTAATATAGGGCTATACCCATAAATACTTCTAACAACATGTTTTTTAATTATGCCTTTATTAATTTATACAAAGGTCATATATGCAGGAGTGTATCACTACAGCCCAAAAAGTACAGAAGTCTTCTGTAGATAAAATATAAGTTTTATAAATGTGGTAAATATCTCCATAGCTTTGTAGAGACTTGTCTTCATGCTTGATGGGATGATGGGATAATTTCAACAATCACAAGCTATTCCTAGCTTATGGTATCATGAATGCTACAGTTCTATGCCTGTTAATAGTCTTGGGTTCAAATACATTTCTTTAAGTGGTCCTATTTAGTTTCCATTGGATAGAAATCAACAAGCAGTTGTTTTAACAACTTATAAGACTGATAGAAATTTTCATTAAATGCCTTGGATCAGATCTGCCTTTTCTATGTTGTTCTAACCCTGAAAATCAGAAAGGTGTGTGAGTTATGACGCGGCTGCTCCCCATGAGAGTTGATGAGTGATGAGTTGTTCCTTGGATTCCTGGTAGAGTTTCTGTCCTGCCTGGCATCTCTAGTTTGTTCATTTTCTGTGGTAGCTTTTAAAACTCTGTTCTAACATTACTCACTTAGAAGGGATGAGTGTGATTAGTGTGGCATCACAAGGTCTTAAATCCTTTTTCAGTGATTGATCCTAAATTATAAACTTTAAGAAAGTAAGAAAATATGGTGGCTGAACGTGTGGACAGCCTAGGCATGTTGCCTTCCCTGGAGACCTCCTATAACATGGGTAATGTGACATCAGTATACACAAGACAAGGGATCAGATGGATGGGTGTCAGTCAGTGCTCTGTGATGAAAGAAACCTAACTAATGTGAGTCTTAGGATTCAGATAAATTACGTCCAGGTTTATGGCTTCTTCCTCATGACTTATTGAGTAAACTGGGCTCTCTGAACTGCGAATGATACATCAGTCTATTTCACTGTTTCCAAACCAGAAAAATATGGGTGTCCAAGGCACAGAAAGAAGCTGAGAATTTAGTGGGAATGCTGGAGACAGCTGGAGAGAGAATAATGGAGATAACTTCAAAGGTGGGGAAAAAAAGAGTTGCGAACTCTCTCCTACATTCCAGCCCCTGGAAATTCAGTATCATTTTTAGGTAGCCTGGAGCAACGAACCAACTGATGTTCCAATTAAAAATCTGCAACATGTGTATACCATCACGCTTTGTAAGTCAGTGTGGCTGTGGTGTTTTTATTTTTTAAATTTAAATGTCTCAAACATTGTTAAAGTAGGGAACATTATTTTAAAAGACAACAAGGCATATGTTTTATTGGAGCTACAAAATTTAGTCTAAATTCCCTTTGACTGCTGTTTCAAACACTATCTAGCTTCCTAGTCAGCGAACAGATTCTAAAACATAATATTCCCAAAGGAATAATATGGAGAATTGTTCTTAATTCACTTGCGGTTTCAAAGGCAGCAAAAATAATGCAAGCTGTATCAGTGGCCAAGATGAAAGACATGAATACCCGATGACTTTGAAAGCATCTACTGTGAATTCATTGATAATACAATTGGGAAATATATCCTTGCTTTGTGAATGATAATTTATAAAGCACAAACCAATATTTTGGGTATAAGCTTTTAAATGATATAAATTGTGTAATATGTATGCAAAATTTTTATGTCCTTAAATTTGATGTTTAAATAATTACTTATTTTACTTTAGATACATCTTAATTGCATTTTAAAATAGATTCTTCTCTCTATACAAAGCAATTTTCATGCTAATTAGTATTTTTTCATTCTTTTCATATGCATATATTAACACAGTATCTGGCTATGTATCTCTATAAGCTGCATGTGAAAATATTTTAAAAGCTAAGAATAGCCAGTCAGCATTCTAGCATGGAGGGGGAAGGGAGTTCATGAGGCTTCATGTCGAACCTAAGAACTATGGGAAATTGATGCCTTCTTGGAGAGAAAGAGTCAGTTTTCTTAAATTGTGTGGCTCCTGGTAACAAAGCATGCTACAGTGGATCAACCCACAACCAGGAGTACACTCACAGCAAAAACTGCTCTCAATAGGTTGTTTTAAACAAAGAAATTAAAAATATATGAAGTGGGTAAGGGTAGGAATGGTTTTGTAAGAAGTTGGGGGAGAAGTTAAGGATAAATATGATCAAAATACATTTTATGAAATATTCAAAATACTAATAAAATAAGTTAAAAACTTAAAAAATAGTTAAGAGTAATTTTCAAATTTAGTGTTGAAGGAAGAATTGTTTAATACATGTTAAGCATAATTTTGGGGATATAGCTTAGCAATAGTCTGTTCTCCTGATATGAACAAGGCCCTGGGTTCCAACCCAACCATCATTACTATACACATATAAATGTTATTTATATAAGAGTTTGCTACATAAATAACACTCAGGGCTTCCTCAGGTCCTGACATTTGTTCAGGATTCTGAGTTGAAAGCCTCGTCTTGACCCATGCAATACATTGTTTGATGTAAATTACAGGCTGACCATTGTCCTGGAGTGTCTCTCATATCTGATACTTAAGGTGTTATTTGGTAAGTTTGACATTAGCTTTTTTTCTCCCTTTCTCATGAAGTTTCTCTCCATACTTGGTATCCACAAGATGAGAGGCAGTTTGGAAAGGTGGCAAGTTTATAAACTGAAAGGCACTTATGGTCGAGGCTTGAAAGTCAGACTTCCATTTCTGCCATATTCTCTAAATCTCAGGACAAGATGGCAATCTAGAAACATGACCACTAGCCTTCACAGAAGTAATTGTAAAGAATATGTAATCATTTATAATCTACCATGAATATAAAACCTATTATCAATGAGTGATTCAGTAAAGAATAACACAAAAGATGCCATAGTTTCCACAAAGTTTCGCACTGTCCCATCCCCAGTGCTTTTACACATATTTGCTTGTGTAAGTTTGTGTGATTTTGTTTGGTTAAGCTCCACCTACCTAAGCAACTCTTTAGAGAACTTTTCCAGTACTGATTTCTCAGCTGAAAGCAGAAAGGGTCCAATTTTGATATTGTCTGCTGAGAGTAGATGCTATAATTCCTCCTTTTCCAAAAAAGAGACAATTGACGCATCAGCTGGGGTATGGTATTTTTTCTGTGTAGCTTGATACCTGATAAATAAAGATGCATATTATTTATTTATATCTCTACAAAATGCAAAATGCACGGATCCTAGCAATGCTTCTTTTTTTTGCTTAAAGCAGATAAACAAGTGACGTCTAATTTTAGATACAGCTCCAGTATGAACCCTGGATCCTATCAAAGAGATTATTGTTCTACAGTCAGCACCTAATGCAATATGCGAAGTCTGCAGCAGAGGAACTAGGGAAGAGTGACACTGAGAAATCAATGTTATTTTTCAGTGTAACTGATCTAAAGCAAAACATTGAATTAGAAGACAAAATGCTTCATGGGCATTTTTTTCTGCTCCTGGTAGGTAGATAACACTCCAATGTATGGCCAGATGAGTAATTCTCATTAAGCTATATATGAATATTTATACACAGACTTACATATTTTATAAAGATCTTTATGTAGTTAATAGCATGAATCCTTATGACTTCTTCAGGCAATCTTACTGTTGGTTTACCCTCTTCTTTCTTCTGTTTTTGTCTTCCGTCCTTCTCCCTAATCAGAGTCCGGGACCCATTTTTCTCATTTACCTCTTGAGATTATGCGTTTGCTGCTGGTCACACATTGATTTCTCCTTCCCACTCCCTGTAATTCCCTATCCCACATTTTTCCTGGTTTGTGTAGTAGCTCCAGGCTGTATACTAACATCTGAAGATTTGGAGCTAGGAAAGTTGGATGTTAGAGAACATGCTTCATCTTTCTGTATCTAGGTTACTTCACTCAATATGATCTTTTCTAGTCCCAATCAACACAAAGTTCATGATTTCAATTTTTTTAACAGCTGAATGTATGTGTATCACATTTACTCCATCCATTTGTCAGATTAAGATTTTTGGGTGTTTCAATTTCCTAGCCATTGTTATAAGAGTGGCAATGAACAAAACTGAGTATCTGTGAAGTAGGGTGTCTTATCCTTTGGGGATATGTCAAGCAGTGGTACCATAGTTTCTATGGCAGCTGGTTTAGAGACAGTTTTTAGATAAGGTCATTCCTCCAGGCCCAGGGACATTAGCCAGATAAGGACAGGTAGGGAGTAAGAAATCTTGCTGGAGGGAGGGCTAGGCTACGAGAAGGCTGTGGCTTCATACCAGCCAGTAATGCCTCCTAACATTTCTAGAAACAAAATTTTATAGAACTCAAAAAGATTTTGTCACTCTCATTAAATGGGATAATTTTAACTTTTTTTCTAATAAAGTTTCTAATCTGATAGATGGATTATTCTTTAATAACTTAAAGTCTCACAAGTAGCATGGTAATCCCATTTTTACTACCTTTCCAATGAAAATTATTAATTATGCATTTTATAAGAAATGATCTTCACTGGCCAGGCAACATTTGCCAAATAATCACAAGGTTCCATAGCAACACATTTTCTCTCCTGGTTTCTTTAGTTGTCCAGATGTATCTCAAATAATCCCATGGAGCGGATGACATTAGCTGATGATGTTAACTGATGACGTTAGAACAAAGTCTTATGCTGCTACCTATTCTTCATCTTCCCACGACTTCTAAGAAAAACCTGCACCTCTCTACACAGTCCATCAGGCATGTTCTTCTACAAGGCATCAGAAAGATGAACAAAGTGCACCCTTGAGGGTGAGCATGCAGAGCAGTTGACCCATCTCTGGGAAGGAGATGAGGGCGAAGAGAACACACAGATGGAGAATGTGTATCCAGATTGTTCCATGCTTTTATATCTTGAAGAAGCATAACACTTTTATGCTTCTTTTTAAAAATTTAGTATTTTTACATAATTGTCATAATTGTTTCTTATTGAAACAGAGACTCAACTCAGGCTATCCTCAAACTCGTTGCATTGTTAGGGCTTGCCTTAAATTCCTTATTCTTGCATCTCAACTTGGAATTACAGGTATGAGTCATCACGCTCAATTTTAAAACCATTAACTTTTATATCAGATTCCATAATTAAACTTTTACATATCTTATGGCAAAGGAGGGATATCAACCATGAAGACTGATTATTATATAACAAGTAATTTTCATTTGGTTTGAACATTCTGGTTATCTCACATGATATTTACCAAAAACATCCTTGACTGAAATGAATAAATAAAATATAAGTAGGGAAAAATTAAACATCAGCCCTGTTTGGGTATGTTAAGATGGGAATACAGAAATGTACTGGTGAAGTTGATTAGTATGAAAATCCTAAAATTGAAGCTATCTGCATTGAATTATTGCCTCCCTGTCCTCTAAAGCAGGACACAGTCCCCTTTTTAGGAAGCTACTGCACTGTCACTATTACTTGCTAGCGATGCAGCTTCTCAAACATACGGTCTTTGCGCCTCTCCAATGTACCCATTTTCAGAGCTCTGGTCTTGGAGCTGGCATCTTCCCCTTTATTTGCGCCTGCCATGCTTTTTGATCACTCTCTTTATTGTGTTTATTAAATAAGTTGTAAGTTTCGAACAAGGCCATGATAGGTAAGACAAGGAGACTCCTCTAAGTGTCACCTCATGTTTTCTACTTTAATTGACTCAAGGGATCAAGACTAAAGTGAGATAATTCAAGCAGTTTGTATGAAATATACAGTGTATTATTTTTGTGAAGTTCAAGAATCTTCTTAACAATACAAAGAAAAATCTTCACTGAGCAGATGATATTATTGCTAGTGTTCTGTGTGTACATATTGTATATGTGGATATACACATATGTGGTTGCCACTTAATATATGTGGAGACCAGAGAACATCTTTATGGGATTGTGACTATTTTTCCACCTTTAAATAGGATTTGTATTGAACTTAGGTAAGAAGACATGTGTGGGAAGGGCCTTTATCTGATGAGGCACATTGCCAGTCCTTGTTAATACATTATATATTTGTTTAAACATGTCTATGCATATGTATGTGTGCACACACATATACACACTCAAGTCACAGTTTTAAGCTTTTCCTCAGCAGGACTCCTAGATCAATTTTAGTTGAGCTCATAAAACAGGTAACCATTTTCTACAATTGAAAATGTTATCACTTATCTTCTAATTCCATAAACCCTCATTTAATTTAACATAACTAGAGTACTCTATATTCAATATCAGAATTTTTCATTCTATATTTCTTTATGTGAGTACTGACTTTTGGCAATAGATATAACCTACACATAAATATGACTGAATGCTATAGACTAAAAGGAAAAGTTATTCTATAAAGAATTTGATGAGAAATTTCATCCAAAACACAAAATATTTCGAGCTGTTTTGCCTTTATTTATATTCTAACTAGAATTTTTAAAGCCAAATAAAACACATGTATCCCCCTAAAATACCATGCATATCCCTTAGTGTAAATAACATTAAAGACCTTTAAAGACATATGGAAACCCAACTGCTACAGAAGTTTCAAGTGAGATATAAGTAGACATAGTCAAGATATAGATACACATACATAAACAGAGTTAAAACTTAATTCCCCCATAAGAGGAAAACAGTATATCTGCAAAGCCTAACAAATCAAAAGTCCAGAGATAGTAATAGGTTACTTCTTTTGGTCTTGTTGGCCAAAATGTTTCGTAGGCCCACAGAAATTGCAGGATATTGTTATTATTCTTGGTTACGCACCAGAACTTGACAGTAAGAAACCAACACATGCTTGGGTCAGAACATGGAGAAATCCAGCCAGTACTGATCTGTAAGTTCATCCCCAAAGAGTAGGTTTCATAGTTCTGAAAGATGCTATATGCAAACTACTGGAAAAAAGTAAACATTAATCATACCCAGTTATGAAACCAGTGAGCTTCAATAATGACTGACCTGGCCAGACATACCCATTGATACAATCAGTAGTGACATAAACTCCATGGGAATAACAAACAAATTCTTGATTGGATTTAAAGACTACTCCACAAGATGAAACACATTTCTGGCATCCTTATCAGGCTAAGAAATTGTGGTTAGAAAGGTAGTAGGCCATAGAAGAGAGCTAATATACTGTTGTGCTAAAATGACCATAGTGACAAACTGACTCCTATTGCTCTCAGATTTGTTCATCTCTCAGCCCTCATCTTCTGTTTGTAGTCAATGGTAACCAACACCTGTCAATGATGACCCACAACTGTCAAAAGTGCAGAGAACCCGAGACTGAAGAATTCTTACTCCTAAATGGCTCATCTGTATGACATATTCTCTCCCAATCCCCAGGGATCATCGCAAAGAGGGGGCAAAAAAAGTAGAGGGGCCAGAGTAGCAGATGAGTACAAGGAAACACTATTTTTCGGACACAGCAATGAAACTGCATATATGATCACAAAACAGCTGTAAAAGCATGAGTAAGACCTGTTTAAGTCCAAGGGTGACAAACCCAAGTATGGAGAGGGGAGTCAGACACAAAAATACCACCTGATAGCTGTTGAGAGAAGGAGAAATAGTTTTCTCTAAGAGTGTAGCTCTTGGAAAGGTAACCATGATCCAGTGTAAGGCCACACAGAGAAGAATATTGTAGAAACACAGATTCATCTTGAAGTTTAAAACACAAAATTGGTTGGTAAAGAAAAGAGGTATAGATATGGGAAGTGTTTGGGGAAGTACCATGAATATGATCAAAACATACATCAAACTTTAGAAGAACCAACAAAAATAAAAAATAGAAATATGAAATCTAATAGACTGTATTTCAGTTGAAGAAGCTTCCTGGAAACTTGAGATAATTTACAACATAGGTTTTACTTCAGAGAGTCACTAATAGACCAATAGTCTTTCTCGGATGTCATTTTGTCCTTTGTACTTTTGTAGGCAAAATTTCAAGCCTCTTTTGATGGTTTGTTTACAAGGTAGTAATTTCAAAAACAAATATCTTTGAAAATGCGTAGCAAAATAAATAAAATACACACTCATATATTTTATATGTATACAGTTTTTAAATGTATGTTTATGTATCTTCATTTTGTGGGTATTTAAATACTGTGAAATGTGTGTTACTCATACCATAGGTTTTACAATACACTTAAACCTTTATGACTCACTTAAAGTAGTGAAAAAAATTCATCCATCTCATTTACAATTTATCACTTATCATACTCTACTTATTCTCTAAAAATGTTCAGAGTGGAGGCTAGAGACATGGCTCAGCTATTAAGAGGAGCAGCTGATATTCTAAAGGACATAGGTTCAATTCTCGGCACCCACACGACAACATAGAACTGATTCTAGCTCCAGTTACAGGGTGTCTCGTGGTTTCTTTTAGACTCTGTGGGCACCAGGCATGCACACAGTGCACAGTTATTTTTGCAGGCAAAACACCTATATACATTAAATAAAAATTAAACTAAATCAGAAAATATGGTAATTTCTCTCATATCTTGCTTTTCTGTGTTTATAATAAACCCTCTGACTAAAAGCATCTTGGGGAGGGAAGGGTTTATTTCATCCTGTAGGTTACAGTCCACCTGGAAGGGAAGCCAAGGCAGGAACTCACGGCAGGACCCTGAAGTAGAGACCATAGAGGAATGCTGCTTGTTTGGGTCCCCTGACTTGTTCAGATCCCTTTCTTAGGGAGCCCAGATCTCCTGCTCAGGGAGAGCATGACTCAAGGTGGGCTGTTCACACCCTCAGAAATTATTAATTAAGAACATGCCCCACTGACATAGCGACAGTCTGATCTGATGGAGACCAACTCCTCAGGTTAATTTCCTCTTTTTAAGTATGTCCTAGTCTGTGTTAAGTTGATAAATAAAAAAACCAAATAAAACAATAGTTATGTCGATGATGAGGAAAGGAAAATAGAATTTCTGTTACGCATTTAAAAAAAGAATACTTCTTCTTAAGGAGAATTATGCCCCTAAAGCCAACAGGGCATCATATGCAGTCACGGACCAGCTGTGAATTAAATCGGGAATGTAGACCAATATCTGTACCTTGATAAGTTACGATGGAGGAAGATAGTATAGCTATGCATCAGACAAAAGGAAGTTGTATGTGCTGTGGAGATGGAGCAAGGGATAAAACGTTTGCTGACCAAGCGTGAGGTCCTGAATTTGGATCACAAGTAACCATTTAAAATTCATGTGTGGCTGTGTGTGCCTGTAACTTGTACAGTGGGAAACAGAGGAGGATCTTGGAAGCTCTCTTGACCTGCTAATTCAGCAAACTCAGGTTCAGCAAGAGAACCCTGTCTCAAAAATAATGTGAAGAAAGAGTTGACAAGCACACACATATATGAATCTCTGCCCCCACACACCTGCCTGCATGGGAAAAGTGTTCCCTAACACATTTAGACAGCCAGATATACACAAACATGCACACACACATTAAACATTTCTATATTTCTAACCCTATCTCTATCTATCTATCTATCTATCTATCTATCTATCTATCTATCTATCTATCTATCTATCATCTATCTATCTATCTATCATCTATCATCTATCTATCATCTGTCATTTGATACTAGTAAGTGTCAATATGATGGAGAAAATTTTAATGAATATAAAATGTATAGGAAGCTGAGGAAATTGATTTAGAAGACAGTTATTGTTAAATTATAGGTTTGATCTAAAATAACAAAGATATTTTAGAATAAGATTAAATAACCATAAAATAGTCAAATATATATATTTCCTAGGGTCATGTTGCTATATTGTCCTCTATCTTTATATATGATGCTTTCTTAAAACCTGTTAACCTACATGTTTACCTTTGGCCTCTTTAGATTTCATCTTTGACTCTGGAGCAGTAGGAAGTTATTATTATTAGATACTTACCTTTAGCTGGACACACTGAGGTATTTTTGGATTCCAGGGTGCCTTTTGGACCACCAGCTGAGTCATGTTACTGAATTGCTAGGGTTAAATTCTGCCTGTAAGGAGATCAGGAACTTTGCTTTCTCTGTACTGCAGATGTAACTGGAGACATGTTGTGCAGTTTTACCTAGTTAGAATTTGATTGTTTTGAGTGCCCCTCTAGAGAACAAGGCCCATGATGGCAGAGACACACAGAGAAAAGGCCACTAGTCAAAAGGACAGTCTGGAGTAACACACTTGCAAATTCAGAAATACTGAGGCCAGTGGGAGCTATAAGAATCTGGAAGAAGCAAAGAGAGAGCCTCTTCTCTACCTTCTGCAGAGAGCATAGCCCTGCACCATCTAGAATGTAGATTCTATCAGAGAGCATAGCCCTGCACCATCTAGAATGTAGATTCTATCAGACCCACAAGACTGAATTTCTGAGACTGGAGGCAGCCCAGCTGAAAACGGATGCCTCAGCAAGAGGGAAGGAAATTGCAGCGGTGATGTGAGCCAAGGTCATCAATTAGCTTTATCTTCCCTTAAATATTGCTTTAAAATAAAATTATTAGAGGTACAATGATAATATAATTAACAGAGTTGGCTTTAAGTAATTTTAGGTTTTGCTACCAAAGTGACCTCTCTGGGTCAAATAAAACTCCAAAGGTCAGTCATCAGGAAGCCAACGTTAACATAATCAGCAGAGTGATGATGAGAAAGAAGCAATAATTGAATATAATTTTGTACAAATTAGTGCAATACTTTCTCCATTTACATCTTCCCATTACTTTTGTACATAGTACTTAGTTGAGTGTTGGAAATATATCAAGTTCAACAGACATCTTTTTCTGAATTAAAATAAACAAAAGTTTAATCCAAGAGCAATTAAGTAAGCACACATGCCCTATACTTTCAACAAATTGAACTAATAAATACTGTCATGTTATATAATGAGGGCATTTAAAATTTACTCAGAAATTTTTAACATAATATATTTAAATGAGCTGTAGTCATTATATTGTTCAATAACTCTATTATTTAAAGTTTGTATTCAGTGACCAACATCTTTTCAGCTTTAACTCCTTTCTCAACTCTGGGGATTAAAATTCTAATCTTCATGTTTAGAAGATCAAAATTTTAGATGTCACATCTAAATGAGCTTTTATGTTTGGTTTATGCAACTGAAAAAATATTTCTCAGGTTCGGTTACACAGTCTCAAATGTCAGAATTGCATTTAATTGATTTTATTGAGCTCTATATTTTTCTCTGCTTTCCTCCGTGCCTCTCCCCACCCCTTCAACCCTTCCCTTAGGTCCCAATGCTCCCAGTTTACTTAGGAGATCTTGTCTTTTTCTAATTCCCATGTAGATTAGATCTATGTGTGTCTCTCTTAGTGTTCTCATTGTTGTCTAAGTTCTCTGGAATTGTGATTTGTAGGCTGGTTTTCTTTGCTTTATGATTAAAAACCACTTATAAGTGAGTATATGTGATAATTGCCTTTCTGTATCTGAGTTACCTACTCAAAATGATGTTTTCTAGCTCCATCCATTTTCCTACAAAATTCAAGATGTCGTTATTTTTTTCTGCTGTGTAGTACTCCATTGTGTATCACATTTTCCTTATCCATTCTTTGATCAAGGGGCATTTAGGTTGTTTCCAGGTTCTGGCTATGACAAACAATGCTGCTATGAACATAGTTGA
>NC_022020.1:68136843-68152749 GCF_000317375.1 Microtus ochrogaster
GAACTCAGGACCGCGAGGGGTGCACCCTACTCTATTTTTATTGGAGTATTTGTTCTTTTGATGACCAATTTCTTGAGTTCTTTGTATATTTTATGTGTATTAGTTAACTGGACAGGTTAACTTTTTCTTTTTTGATTTGAATGCATTGATATTATCCTTTCCTAACTGTTTATTTGGGATTTTCTGTATATTTTGAATAGAAGGGCAATACTGTGCTTTCTTGTCTCATTCTTATTCTTGGGGGACATTTTTTCTACCTTCACTAGAGTAGATGGTGCTATCTCTGAAAGAGCTATTTCAGAATACTGGCCTTTGTTGACCTGAAACATATTTCTTACATGTCTGATTTGCTGACAGAAAGATACTGAATTTTGTTTTATAATTTTTTTCATGTTGATGAAATCATTATGTTGGTGTTTACTTTCCTTTTAATAATGTAGCACACTTACAGATTTATCTTTTTAAAACTAACCTTGAATCCCTGGAAAACATCCAATTTAGTAATAGAGAACAACAGTTCTTTCGAGAGGCTGTCAAAATCAGTTTGCCAGTGTTCTCTAGAGGACATCTATGGTCATCAAAAAACCAGATAGGTGGCTTTTTGTGCCAGCTCATGAAACATTTCATGCAGTGACAGTCCATTTTTATAATTGACTTATTTTTACATGTTTCAAGATTCTGTATTTTCTATCTTCCAAGCTCAGGTTGTATTATCTAGGGATTTGTTGATTGCTACTAGATTATTAAAATTGTTTCCAAGGGATTGTTCCTACTAATATGTAATGGTCTTTTCCATTTCTGCAGAATCAGTTTTGATGTCTTTCTTTCAAGTACACTTAGATTTGGGCATTCTTTCTCCCATTTCTTAGCTATGGTAAATTTAATTTTTAGAGATTTGAAAGGCAGTTTGTAGATTGACATGCTCTATTTTGGCGAGTATACCATTGAGAAGAATATGCATTTTCCTTTGTTGGATGAGATATTCTGTGAATTTATGGTAGGGCTAATTGGTCTACAGTAGAGATTAAGAGCATTGTTGTTGATTTTCTTTCTGGATAATCTGTGATGTTGGAGATTCGTTTTCAATGTAGTTACATAAAAGACCCGAGGAGTACAAAATCCTGCATGTAAGCTCCATTTTGTACTGCACGCCATTTTTCTGGTTGTATATTTAGAAAGCATGCTTCCATGCTTCCCTTAGTACGTACACTCATCTCTCATTTGCAGTTTTATGACTTTGAGATAAATAACTTAGTGAACTTACATTTATCGCATTTTATTGTTTTGAAAAAATGATCTTGTATGTTAAAGGTGGTTAGTTAATTTAAAAAGTATGGTGGTGATTAGTTACTTTTAAAAAATTAAAAAAAAAAAAAAAATCCATAGTGTGGCTCATAATAACTTCCAAGACTCCTTTTATATTTTTAAAAGTTCATATGATATTGTGTTTTTTATTATTTGTGTGTGTGTATGCGCATGCATTTATCAAGATAGGACAGCATTCAGGAGTTGAGATATCAGGCTTAAATGACAGCTGTTAGCGTTTTTACTTTCTGAGCCTTTTCTTTGGCCCTCAAGAGTTTTTTTTTTCTACTTCAGATATTTATATATATTTCTTGTTTCTTTTTTTCTAATCTCTTTGAGATGTTCTTTGAACAGTTTCCTCCTTTCTTATCACATTGAATTCTTATTATCTTCTCATGTGACATTTCTGTTGTGAAACCCTTGAGGCAGGGCTTCGAGAACTGCAGCACCTATTGTAACTTTGGTGTTCATACATTCTGAGTGAAGCCGAGGCTCGGAATATTACAAGAGAATAAAAGCACAGGAGATATCTGAATATCTTTTTCATAAAATGAAAGGTATGAACTTCCAGAGGGTCGATGCTAAAGAAGATTGGTTTCTGAAATCAGTAGACGAATTAAAACCCAGATATCGAAACTCAATTCAGCCTAGATCCAGCCCTCTTAGTAAACACTTCTTATCAGCCAGGACTTAGGTTCGCATTCTACAGCTAGCTGTAGATGCTAAGGTATTCAGATTGCTAGCTTACCATGGCTTTAGCACAGTGAAAGAAAAAGTGCAATGTAACCTTCCCTAACTAGACTATGAGCATTTTAAAATAATTATGCTTAGTCTTGCTTCCTCTTCATTCCATTAGGCAATTAAACATGTTATGTGTCATGCTACTAAAGTCCTCTCTAGATCAAAAGAACTTTTTGATGTTTCAGAGTCTCACTTCTCTCTTGAGATTATTCCATAATGGTTTATGAATGGGTCAGCACTTGGAAAAGGAGTCAGGAATACAAAGTGCTTCTCATATTCTGGCACACCCATTGCTAGCTCTGCAGAAGAAGCAACTTAAAAGCTTCCCAGTCTTTCATTGGGAGAAGAAAACTCTTTCAGGTATTAAAGAATAGGATAACATAAATTATTTTATGAGATATGCTACTCAATTAATGCTACTCAATAAAAATTCAGAAATAATTAATTTCATTGTTTTTATCTTTGTGTATATTAGTAACTTTGGTAATGTATATACTTGTTATGAAGTACTCATGAATAAAACATCCCGAGAAATTTGGGGTGTGATACTAATTTTATTATTTTTTTTCAATTTGCTATTTGTGCATTTTGTACTACATCACAAATCTGAACAAATGAAGCAACAACCTATTTTGTTATATTTTTCCCCTACTGAAATTTAAATTCCTGACTTCCATATAAAAATTAATGTGGAAGGCTTTTTATTTTCTTCTGTGTATACCCATTGTGAAATGAGAATACTGAATGACTTATGAAACAAGCATTCAGCACTCGTTATTTTGGTACTGATTCTAGAAATTCAGTGAGGAACTTAAACCAGGCCTGTGCAAGTATAATTTGCAAAATGAAACTTTGAAGAGAGAAGCTGATGGAAGATGAGTAGGTCACTAGGCCAGAACTGAGCGATATGAGGGAAAAGAGCCCTCAGGAGACACTGTTCTACTCAACCCATCTGCTCGTCTCAACCATGGACTTTACCGACACCGTATCTCTTAGAAACAGATTTCTGCCTTTCTAGGTTGTTTAATCCATGGGAGCTTGTCACAGTGGCATGAAAATAGCACCAACTTTACTCTTCTCCTCAACAGGTTCCTGACTGGAGATACGGTTCTAATTGACTTTATACAATATAATGCTATAGAAAATCCTGATAAAAAAAAAGTGGGAGGAAAAATAAAACTCATACATCTTATTTTCCCCCACTTTCCTCTTTACACGGACACAATGCCCTTTGGACCACAGCTTTAACACTGTAGGTTCAGCAGAAATAAAGGATTCCTAAGATTTAGTCCCCAAATGCATAAATATTTCTTCCTGATCCTTGATCCCTTGACGTATCTCTATATTTTATTTTGTTCTGTAAACTGCCCTCATGGTAAATTCTTCTTGGTATGCAAATGGTGCAGAATATGTTACCTAGAGTTGACCTAGGAAATTAACTTTCAAAATGGAATTGACTAAAGGAATCTGTTGCTCAGATATTTCATAAACTGACATAATAATGCCAAGATGACAAGTTTGTTTGGGTGGCAACATGGGAATGAGAGAAGGAAGAAACACTCCATCAGTCATGTATTTGGATATAAACTTTCTATGGAGGTCTTTAGTTGTCAGTTGCTACATTAAGAATGGCCCCAACATTTAGAGGCTCACAGCAGTTACCTCCAGTCACCACCTAACATCTGTTGCTAGGGGCGGTGTGCCATGGAAAGTTAGCTTTGGTTTAAAGGGTTTATGGAGGCTGTTGTTGAGAGTCTCCATGGACTGTCGCCATATGAAGAACCCAGTGGGGCCAAAAGAACCTGCTCTCATGATTTGTCACAGCAGTGAATTTTAAAAGGAGACCTCTCTGTTCCATTAGCTGTTTGAGGACTCAGTTCTTCATGGAAATGCTTCAGAGGCTGCTAAGTGTCTGATGATGTTGTGAACAAGAGATTGAAAATGGGAAGTTTTTGCTCTTTTGTGAGTGATATTGATGCTTCAAAAATCCCCCACCAAGTCTGTTCCTGAGAAGTAAGTCACTTATTCTTGCTTATATTTTTCTTTCTGAAGTCTTTACATTTTAAATACAACTTGAGAAATATGTGAGCATATTCTAAGCTATTACATGTAACATTGAATATCAAGATTATAGAATGTCTATTTTCCTCAAAAATCTTCATTTTAGACAACAGTATACAGACAGTTTAGACTAATTGACAATGTTGTCTTCTAATTTCAGTATTTGAATAGTCAAAAGAGATTTAAATAATGAAAATATAATGAAAGAAATAATGAAATTAATTCATTTTTATATCAAAAGACTATTAGAACTGATGAATAAATCTGACTACTATTTCCAAGTGTCACACTCTTGGATGTTCTTTCCCATCTGGGCTCTGTGCTAATGGGGTATCACTAGCTTGAAGGGATAGGATCTGAGATATTGGATAGGAACCCATAGATGTCTGAATCTGATACATGCAGTGGTACCCTACGGACCTAACATGAAGGGTGAAAATCTGTGAACCTGAGCTAGAGTGTGAGAGCCTGAGATATAGTCAGGACCCTATGGACTGAGATATGGGGTCATAAACTATGCACTTGAGATGCAGGGCAGAGACTATGGGCCTGGGACGTTGTGGGAGAAGCTGGGGTCCTGAGATGTAGACAGAGAGCTATGGACTTTAAAATCACTGGGGAGCCTATAGATCTGAGATTTGGCAAGAATCCATGGACCAAAAATGCAGAGTGGAGCCTTTGGGTCTTAGATATGGGATGGGAACCACTGGCCTGAGGTGGTAGGATACAACCTGTAGACAATGATGAGTCTTAATATACTGAAATTTCAGAGCTTAAACGGATCTTGCTTCCTCTCTGGAAGAACACCTATGTTTCATAAAGATCTCAAAAACCTTCCTAGAGAACTGCTCCTTTAGAAAATGCTGATTCTTCTCTGCACCTCATACCATGGGGGTTGATTGCTTTCTGTCCTATTAGGAGAATGAGATCACAGCATCTTTATTGCCCTCTCCAATGCCTCATTAAATGTTTGGCATTTTAACTTGTGTTGTTTCTTTTTTTGAATAACCAAATCAGCTGTCATCAGTTATCTTTATCATCACTCTCCTGCCAAAAAAAAAAAAAAAAACCATCCAAAGTGTTTTATTATTTTTTAATTCTGAATTTAAATATTATTTCCCAAAGGTCACCTGTAAAAATTCAGGGCAAGTTTTGCATGAATATCTAAAAGTCTAAATTCATGATGTCAGTAAATAATGAATAAATATCCCCAGAGACAGAAATGTTCAACACATAGGTAAGTACATAAAAGACAAGGATGTAATGGGGTTGGAATAGAGATGACTTCTTAGTATCAATTAACCATTGAACAATAAAAGATGAAATTGACCAGAAGTCTTATCTGACATGAAAGGAGCAACAGAATAAAGACAGTCCCTCCTGATGAAATGCTATCACCTACCAGGTAGAAGAAACAGAGGGCCATAAAGGAAAATGCCGCCTGTGAAAGCATTGTCAGACAGGGCCACCCAGAGACAAGAAGTAAGTGCAAACCAGAAATTAGGTGTTGATGGTCCATTTGAGAAATAAAGTTTCCTCCTTGAAATTCTTTGCATACTATTGAAATGTATTTTAAAATAAATGTTTCATATACTTAGTGCATGCATCGATGATTTTTTTATCTACATATATTTCATTTAGTGATCACTACAAGAATGACATTCATCCATCCATATGATTTCCATATCATTTTTCCACTTCTGTTATGATAAAAGCAACTACAAATTTTTCTCCTTAGTATATTTCAGCATAGACTAAACTGTTACTGAGACTAAACATTGTTGTGCCTGTTAGACTCTAAAAATTCATTTAGTAAAATAACATCTTTGTCCAACAACTTCTCCTTGTCTTGTCTCCTCACTCCCATTAACCACTACATATTTAACTCCTTTCAGATCCCACAGATAAAGATTGCACAGAGGTCTTTTCTTTACTGGCTTACTTCATTCAAATAATGTTTTCCATTTTATCTGTGTCATAGTAAATTGCAAAATCTCCTTTATGAAGACTGAGTATAACCCCATATGCGTATATATCACAGATCAGCCTCTGACTGTGTAAATCTTAGCACTCTCTCTCGCACTTTGGATCTGACCCAAGCACACGACTGCTGTCACCTCTAGGCATACAACTGGTTTCCCTTCTCCAGTTGACTGTCTTCTATTCCATTTCTAGATCACCACCAGCTGTGTTGACCTCTGACAGATCAAAATAAGTGTGCTCTGAAATATGCGTCTGTGAAAATATCGGAAAACAATTGGATTGCATATAAATGGGGGGATTATATGGAATGCACATTTTATTTAGCTGAGGCTGTTACCAAGATCAATAATGCAGAATAAGCTAGCTATTACTGGAAAACAGGAGATGTGAAAGATAGGATTTTTGAGTGAGAAGTGGAAAGTAAAATACCAGCACAACAGAGACATTCTTCTGGGTATAAGTTAGTGGGTGGCCCAGCAAACATATCCAGTCAATGTTGGCTGAATAAATAAAGTAACAAAGAAGAAGTAAAGGAAAATGGAACAAGAAGGTGCTTATTTTAGGAAGTGAGATTGGTGTCTATTTATAACTGAGGAGCAGCCATAGATAGAAGGACAGAGAAGAGGAGCGAAATGAGCAATAGCTTCACTTTACTTGTAAGAACAGGGGTCCTTTCATCTTTCATTGTGGTGGCTCCTCTGTACCCGGCCAGCTACCCAGTGATTCTACACCCAGTACTCACACTTCATACACCACCCATGCTGCAGTGCCGTGCTGTCTTATTGACTCTGACTTTGTCGTTATCAATTCTATTTATTGATTTTTTCTTATAATAGGCCACCACAGACTTGTAAATGATTCATCACTTATACTTATTCTCATATATGCTTCAATAAAATTATAGTTTTCATAATATATATATATTAGGATCACATTTTTTCTCTAGATGGCTAAAGAAAGTCTTGATTGACACTGTGATTGTGTGGCAATTATAAATCATGCCGACAGACTTGTGCATTTACTATAGAAAACAAATAGCAAAAGCAATACTAACAAAACAAGGGTAATCCGGAGGAACAGAACAGAGCTTAAAAAACTGAAGGGCTAGATCATTTGAGAAAGTACCAGGTTCCTGTTTACTCTCCACCTCAAAAATGTGGGTTGTCATAAAGAATGACTTGAAAATGAATAATTCAGATGAGAAATAGAATTATTGAATTAGATGGTTTGGGGAACAGAAAAAGAACATGTCGGGGGTCCTCTAGAAACAAAGCAATGTTCAAGGATGTCAGACCAGCAGAAGGAAACTGCATATGATGGGAAAATGTCGAGATGAAAGGAAAAGGCAATAACATTAGGCCAAGTAAGCTGTGGGAAGTCACAGCAGCCTCACATCAACAGAAACTTATGAGACATTGGTAGAACAGTCGAAAGAGTTGCTCATTTCGCTTGGATTTGATTAGATTACGGTAGATGTGCATTTCATTGATGCTTGGTTCAACGCTTCCACAAATGCTTTTGAATTTTCCGTGTCAGACAACCTGGTGGGTGATGAAGAAAAGGACATAAAGGAGTGCTTTTGACTCTGAAGAAATCACAGCAGAGAGATAGGTTCACAGTTGTACATCCTCACAATACGAGTATTATTAAGTAGCTGGAGGTAAACGAATACAGTCTACTAGGGAAATGAGAGCATTTGCTCTAGTGAGTCATCGAGAGAAGAAAATAGAGACTAAATGTTATACCAACGCTGCCCTCTTGACACCATGGTTCATCTTGATGTGAAATACGTACTTTGGTGGAAGTAATAGATGCATTATACAACTTTCAAAGGAAAATGGTTGCAGTCTCTTGGAAGCCTGCTCTTTGCTGATGGGAGGTGGTTGGGGAGTGGATCCTGGAAAGAGGGGAGATGGGGGGGCTGGAAGGAGTGGAGGGAGGGGAAACTCTGGCCAGGATGTATTTTATACATACATACATACATACATACATATCGAATATATATATATATATCATCTCAGCTAAAATTTTAGATAGTACTCCTTACTTACATTTTGCCCTTCCTGTCATTGCTGCAGTTCATAAACGTCACTGCTGTGTAGGAGTATTGATTGCTTCCTCCACTGGCAGCTAGCATAGCTCCTGTTGGTCTCATAATAGCCAGTGTTTCGGCAGAAAGATTCTGGGACACATTCAGCTCAACTCCTCAAACTCTGTCTAAGTGTGTGTTGTCTTAAGCAATAGGGTCTCCCCTTTTATTTCTGGGATGTAACTAAGGACAACCGTAATAGCCTGTATTGTTTTGGGAACCCCTAAGGCTCTGCTGACCAACAAGTCTAAGTGAAGTTACCAATGTCTTGAACTGGAGGTATTGTTGTTAATCTGTGACTTTTGTGGGGCTGATTGTCATCCCAAGTATCATAGTGCCATTTCAACTATAAGCATATATATCTATATATCTATACCTATCTATCTATATATATACATTTATATATGATATGTAATTCTAAATAAACATAAAGCCACACGGTTCCCTATGGTTTAAAAATGCTGTTTATATCCCCTTCTATCTCTCTCTCTCTGGACTTCCCTCCCCCTTCCCAGCTAAGGCTCCTTTCATCTTCTCGCTTCCCTTCTCACAGCTCCATTATTCCACTACTTCTTCTCCAATGTTCGTGTGTTCTTCCCCTCCTCATTCTCTTTACCTTTTCTGCTACCTGTGGTTACTTGCATATAACGATTCAGAGCTATGAAGCACAAATAAGGGAGAATACACACAATTTGGTTTTTTTTGTGTGTGTTTCATTACATTACTCAATATAATATTTTCTAGTTCTAACCAAATTTTCTTATAAATGTCATTGTTCTTTACAGAAAAATCCTATTCATATATATGAATGTATATATGAGTATTTATATATGTATGAATAAATATACACATCATTTCATATTTTCCTCATCCTTTCATCAGTGGGAGGACATTTAGGTTGTTTAAATTTTCCAGCTCTTGTAAAAGGAGTCAGAGAGAACAAGGCTGACCAAGTGCCTGCGGAGTTAGAATGTGGGCACTTATCCGGGATAATTAGGTTTTTACTTGGGTTCTAAGAATTCATTTTTGGATCTTTGCTTTTGTGTGGCAAACCCATCTCCATAGACTGGGTCATCTTCTTCTTAACCTGACGAGTTGATAGATTTGAGGAGTTCTGATCAGGCATATAGTGGCAAGTTGTTCTGAAATTAAATTATGTATTATGTAATTGGACTTAGATAATCATAGAGTTTTGGAGAATGATGATAAAACACCAATTTTTTTACTATATCAAGGAAATACATTAGCAAGTGACTCTTGTGCCACTCCGTGGATTGCACTCTTCCCGTGGAAATCTCAGAGAAGCATCCGCCAAAGGACTCATGAGTTGTTTCCTCCTTTGAGAGAAGTATGTCTATACTTGGGTATATTTATTTCTTTTCTGTCATTTATTTTTCAGTAATTTATAACAGTGCGAACGTTGTGATGTTCACTTGGAACTTTGTGTCATAATAAAATACTATTTTATCCCATACTCATATTTTAAGATAGCATCTTTTTTAACAATAAATTTATTTATTTTGCCTTCCTGTAGGGTTTTTATTCTTTTGGCTCTTTGCTCTTTGAGGGGTCCACCACTCTGTTCCCAAATAAATACACAGAGTCTTAGTCTTTCTTATGAATGCTGGGCCTTGGCTTGACTTGTTTCTAGGCAGCTTTTCTGAAATTATCCCATCTACTTTTTGTCTCTGTGCTTTTATCTTTCTCTACTCTGTATACCTCTCTGTACTTCTTACGCCATGCCTTGCTGTGTAGCTGGATGGCCGGCCCCTTCTTCTTTACCCACTCCTCAATCCTCCTCCCAGATTTCTCCTCTTACTTATTCTCTCTACTTGCCAGCCCCACCTACCCTTTCTCCTGCCTTCCTATTGGCTGTCCAGCTCTTCCTTAGACCAGTCAGGTGTTTTAGACAGGAAAAGTAGCACAGCTTCACAGAGTTAAACAAATGCAACATAAAAAAATGCAACACATCTTAGCATCGTTAAACCAATGTTCCACAGCATAAACAAATGTAAAACATCATCCACTAATATTCTAAAACACATCTCAGCCACTGTTTCCCCTCTTTCCTCTTTTACTGGTCCCTCCCTCTTACCCACTTCTTTTTTCACCCCTAACCAACTCCACCTCCATTTCTATTTAGGAAAGGGCAGCTCTCCCATGAGTAGTAACAAAGCATGGCATATTATGTTGCAGTAAGACTAAGCACCTCCCTATGTATTAGAGATGGGCAAGGTAAACCAGTATGAGGGGTAGGGTCCCCAAAGCCAGAAAATGTCGGAGACATACTGTGTTCTTACTCTTAGGAGTCACACAAGAGGACCAAACTACATAACTATAACATATATACAGAGTGCCTAGGTCAGGCTCATGCTGGTTTCCTAGTTTTTGGGTCAGTCTCTAGATATCATCTCAAAATTGAATTTTGCACAGTTGTGCCATAGATAGACAAATCTATTGGAATTTATTGCTACTTTCTTTAATTCCTAATACCTATTCCACTTCTGTTAGAATTTCACATATAAATGTGTATTCTTTAGGTACAAAGTAGCATGCCTATTGCTTATATCAAGCCAATTAATTTAATTTTCCAAGTTTTAATAACTTGCTAATACCTTACTCCTCTATATTCTATATATTTCAAAAATAGATAAACTACAAGTTCTTGTTTTATGCTAGTGAATTTTTCAGCATAAATGGGAAAGAGTACCATTGTGAAGCTGTGCTTTGTTTACTTAGAAATTGATTGTAGAGGTTTTGAGTGAACACTTTGATGTCACTTGTATGCAGGAGTCTCTGACAAAGCCAGATGGTGACACTGAAGATTCTTTGGATTTCTTTGAACAAGTATCCCAGCGCCCATTGCTTTCCTGCCTGTCGCTAACCCTGGCGATGTGACTGCATGTGGAAAATACACACTTTCTGCTTAGAAGTCAGGGAGCCTGGGCTTATGTGTCAGTTTTTACAGAGACACAGGGAAATACTTGCTGTGTCTCTTGGACATCTTCCTTGTTCTGGTCCCCTGGGAAGTTGACTGGAGGAATAGAGAGATAAACAGTGCTCATACAGAGTTTCCCCTAACATGCACTCCCTAGGAAATCCCATGGAGCACAGAAGGGAAGTGATGAGGGGTTGAGCACCTGTGCTAATCCTAGATGAAAGCCTTCTGTCTTTCATCATGATGTATGTTGCTAGCCATGAGATTTTCAGAGACACCCTTTTTCAGAGGCGCTTACTTTCTATCCCTATTTTGTTGAATTTTTTTTTTCTCAGAAATATGTTTGATGAGGTCAAGTTCTTTTGCTCTGTCTGATGGGATGAGTATATCATGATTCAACTCAGTGAATATGCTGAGTTACCATGGTAAACTCTAGCTGGTTGTACTGTACTGTATATTAATATGTTAGATATTCAGTTTAATAATATTTTATTGATTTTTAAGTGACTCAATGTTACACATTGTTCAGCTGTTTTCTTATAATTTAGATTTTAGTTAGTCTCATCAAAGGAGATGGGACACACTTGCTTTCTATTTTCGTGGGTATGGATGTTTGTGTGTGCACGTCCCTGTGTGTGGAAGCTGGAAGCTGATGTGAGTTGTCTTCCTCAGTCACCTTCCATCGTATTTGAGACAGGGTCTCCCCTGCACTGGAGGCGTGCCGATTTGTTTAGTCTGAGGGGCCTGTGAGCTGTGGAAGTCCTCCCATCCCTGGTCCCTCAGTGCTTGGATTTCCTGTTTATGTGCAACGCCTGATTAGTACGTGGTAGGAGAGATCAAACTCCTGCTGTTCACCAAGACCCTCACTGCTGGAGTTGTTTTCCAGCCTCCCCATTTTCAGTTTCTTTTGATGAGCAATGTCTGTTCTCATTTTTCAGTTTAGGAATCATGTGAGCTGATCTTTTTGGTAGTTTTACCATCACATGAAGAAGAGTTGATACAACCCAAACTTTTCCTTTGTATTAGATTACAATGATTATAAAACTTTCTAAAACTACTTTTTAGCTGCAACATTTTCCCTCTTATTAAAACATTTGATCATTTTTTAATAATCAGAAGCCCCTAATGCTAGTCACATTAAAAGTGGAAAATCTACATGATAGCTATTTGTTAAAACACCTTCCTTTTTATTTGAAAAGCAATAATTATTTCTATTATTAACTCCTCATGTTACTATTTTCTTTAACTTATGAATATATATATATGTAGCTCCACATTTATTTTGTGCAATTTTATTTATAGAAATTATTATGCCACCTGAATGTGTTTGATATAAGAATTAATCATAGCTCACTCTATGATTTTATTAAGCAGTTATAGGTAAAAAATCACAAGAGTTTAGTTTATTTGAAACAAGTGTTAACTTTCTGTGAGGAAGGTATTATTATTATTATTAAATTATACTAGAGTAAATGCACTTCAAAGGGGGTTCATTGCATCAGCACTCCTCAGTAAATTAAAGATTTAGATTCACAGTGTGTGTTGCTAAATGTCGATGCTTCCTCACCCACTACCTATGCACAGGCACACACGTGTGGATCCACCTCACAGGCATTGAACGGAAATCCTATTGTGGTGTTGAGGGATGAAATTGCTAAGGCCACAGCTCATTCTTGTAACAATTTCCTAGCCTTTTGTTGAGCACACTGAGTCTAGCTGAGACAAGGGATACAGAAACTCTCTGCATCGTTCACTTTTGATTTTTTTTTTCCTACTTGCCCTTACTATTCCCTATTAGTAGATATTTTAACTCGATACAGATCTCTTCATTTCTAGTTTCTGGGGATTTGGAGGTCCTGACAGTTAATCAGGAGGTGTGAAAAATGTAACTTCATTTTCTTTCTGACATCCAGGGATTTTGCCCAGGCTGTAGCTATTTTTGAAGCACAAAAGACACAAACACATTATTTGCTCCTTTTCCAGCCATGTGATTTTAATAGGAATGAATGTTTCTGGCTTAGTTTTATAATAAATTTGAAATAATAGCTTGCCTACAATTTTTCTCATGATTCAAGTGACTGATACAATGATAGTCTCAAGACAGTTTCAGATGATGAAATACTTTTCTTTATAATGAGAAGTCAGACTTTTCATTTAGATAAAGATTAGGTATTTTCTTTATTCAGTAACTTGACATTTGTTCCTAGTTCCACTAAAGAGTAACCATCCTGGGAACAGGTGGAATGTACCTCTCTTCCTGTAACTCCATTTCTGCCATGGGTGTAATCTTGCTGAGTAAAGATTACCCCAGCTCTCTCCTCCTCCTGGATGTCATCTCAGCTACATTAGCCAAGTAAGAACTTGACAGGTATAGCATTTACTTTTTGAAATAGTCAACTTAAATACCTGGTGTGGGACAATTCTATATTCTGTCAATTATGTTTTAAATAAACGCTAATTGGTCAGTAGCCAGGCAGGAAGTATAGGTAGGACAACCAGACAGGAAATAGAGGTGGGGAAGGAAGCACTTCCCCAAGTCTGCCCAGACATGGAAGAAGCAGGATGTGACCTGCCCCACTGAAAAAGGTGCTGAGCCATGTGGCTGACATAGATAAGAATAATGGGTTAATATAATGCATAAGAGCTAATATGAAGCCTGAGCTAATGGCCCAATTAGTTTATATCTAATGTAGAACTCTGTATGATTTTTCTTTGGGGCTATACGGCTGTGGGACCTGGTGGGAGGACAGAAACCCCAAGTAGGCCCTCCTGTTACAAATATCTGTATTGCAGTTTCAGAAAGAATTGATTCACACTTTAGGAGCATGGATACTCTGTACTTTGTGGTACTAGAGAATGAATTTGGATTTTGCAAATGAGAGATAAAACTCCTACCACTAAGCTACAACCATAGCCTCCTGCTTTCATTTTCTAGTGACTCATAGCCTGTCTGTAGCTCCATCCTTTCTACACCCACACCACTTATCCAAACTATACCCTTCCAGCCACATCTCTAGTGCAGCCACCTCCCCAGCCATTTCCCATGCACAGGCATACCATCTTTCTGTTCCAGCTCTGTCGGCTCACGTGAGCTGACTCTGCACTGAGTGCCCAGTTTCTGTTCTTGAGACTGTATCCAGCAGCCATACACTCCCACAGGCACGAGGTGTTGGGCCTCCCCTTTTTGTCTTAGTTTCTTCAGAAAGAAAACCTTCTCTCAGGTTTACTCTCTCCACTCCAAAGAGTGCTCCACACACAGTATTCAGTTGGTGCTCAATAAATATCAGTTCATTCCCTATATGACAGACCACAGGGAAACAGTGAGTGTTCTCCCAACTGCAGTACTTTTTCACAAGCTACTGTCCTTCCCTGGCTGTGGTGCTGTGGTCCAGGGATCACTGTGAGGAGGTGGCTGGGCTAGTGTCTCAAAAATATTTTCCCAACTCTCCCAATTTCTATAAAGTGACAACCTATGGGATTTCAGCTGAATCTCTCTAATGGCTGTTTTATTTTCTTTACTTTTTAATCAATTTAGAGAAACAAATGGCTCTGCCAGCCACTTTCTTTCTTACACTATGATCCGTTTCCTAACTCATTTCCCCCTAAGTCTCTCCCCGTGTGTGATTTTTCCATTCATATTCTATGTCTGACACATTCAAGCAATATTCCCTCCACTTAATTCTACAGCATGTGACACTTTGTTGATCATCAGGAAGGGGCAGCTGCTGGGAAGTAGGGCAGAGTTATTTTGAATTATTTCTGGGGTGAAAGGTACTGCCTGATAAACGGTTTTACTTTAAACTGGGCTTTCGGCCATCTCATTTTATTTTCTTCAAAAACTGAAATCCGCCTCTGAGAATTGTGCATGTCTGATGTCTTTCTGTGCTTTTGAATAGCAGCTTTTATGGCAGTGCCAAGTATTCTTCCGGCAGATTAGACTGGCCCAGAGTCTGCTAGACCCGGTGTTTTCTCCACACCTCCAAGAATTTAAGGCACAACACTGAGAAATCTTTACTGAGTCATCTGTGCATTCTAATGCTGTTTACTGAGTGAGTAAGCTGGGGTTATGAGGTATTCCTCACACCTGGCACAAATCTATCCATCTTCCCACCACATTTGCGTCTACTGATGAATATCCAAAGCCTTGGATGACATATATCCAAACTTCAGGTGTCAATAATTATCAAAAATGGTATCTGCTGCCAGAAGCAGGTCACACATTTAAGTAGATTTATGATTGCCCCTTGTTTACCAAGCATTGTGGTCAACCCTAGATCTTCCAAAAGACTGAAGATATTCTCTGCGTGCCTCTTTGAGGAGCTCACTGTATTCTCATCCTTTGGAATGGGAAACGCTCCTGCCAAATGAGACCTAGATCCTTTCTTTGCCATGTTCTATGTTGCTTTGTGCCTCAGGGGCAGAATTTTCCGAAATTTTCCTCACAATATGTTTTAAGAGATATTTCTTGATTTTTGTCACCAAATATCATGGTTAATTCAAAGTCAATGGGTAATCATGGCCAAGACAAAGAATGGAGATTGCAATTTACCAATGAGAGATCACAGGAATTGTTTCCTGTTTAGTTGGGGCACTGTATTTATTCATTAGGAAAACACATCTCTAAACATATTCAGTTAATAAGAACTTTTCTGAACATACTTAATTTAAGATTGTAATTCCAGGAGAGAAGATGGTGGACACATTTGAAACCACATGTGTTTGAAGGTCCTAGTACACCTGTTTAAAACAGTTCAAATGGCAGATGGGATCTTCTGACAATGTTCAGATA
>NC_022020.1:68152999-68156970 GCF_000317375.1 Microtus ochrogaster
ATTTTAAATTTAAGGAACTATTTTAATGGTGTTTGCTACAGTTAGTGGTAAAGACACAGCTCTATCTGAAAGACAATTACCATGTCTTGTATGAGCATTACCTGCTAATCATTTATCAAGGAATGAGAGTTTGATCCCAACTCTGTGCAAGTAGCACTAAGAATATATCTGTTCCTAAAAGAAATATTACTATTTTTTTGCTAAATATACATAGAAAACTGCCTTCTGAATATATATCGTCATAGACCTGGGCTGTTGTCAGGCTCAAACAGAGAAGATGCTTTTTGCAGTGGGCATCAATCAATGCAAACAGTCTTAGCTAGTCAAAGAGCTGGGAATGATGACTGTTGTGTGTATATTACCCAACAAGGACACCTGTGTCACTCCTCCAAGGTCCAGGGGTCATCACTGACGAGAGGGTGGAAAACAAGACAGCTGAAGAATGGGAAGGAGGGTAGTGAAATGCTGTCTTCTGGACTTGACGTGGCTGTCACATTTAGAACTCACTGCAACTAGGGTAACCTGAAGAAATCCTGTGTAGCGTTGAGTCAGTCAACATTCCAACATGGATAAGCGTGGAGAAGAGGAGCACTCAACCATAGTTGAAGAGCTATTGACAGTTAATGGTTACAGCGGTGTACGCGTGTAAGCTCTAGTAAGTTGCTCATGCTTCAGTCAATAATCCTGTATGGATGCTTATACATGTGGTCCTGATTATGTTCAATTGATAAAAATAAAAAAATGAAAGTTAGAATGTGTGTGGTTAGTAGGAGTAGGAGAATAAGAGAAGGTGATAATTAGAATAATGTGACCATAATATATTGTGTATATGTATTAATCTATAAATAAATACTTACAATTAAAAAAGACCGTGGAATATTTTTAAAAAGTATATATATATCAGCAACCATGTCAATAACACCTAACTGCTAACTGAATACTTTGGTGAATAAACAATGTGTTTTCTTCACTGCAAAAGCTCATCCTTCATAAGTGGATGACATTTTTCTGAAAAACTTAATGATCAGATTATCCAAACTGATAATGGCAAAGTATTAAAAATGCGTTTTTAAAGTGAAAATAAAAAGGAAAGTTAGTGGTTTGAAGACATCTAAGATCTTTGTCCCCATGAGAACAACAGATACAAAGACAATGATGTAGAAGAAGACTCATTTAAGAGATAAATGCATGCATTTAATTACATCCTATAGTTTAAATGCAAGGGGAAAATGTAATGAAGTCTCATAAAGAGAGGGACTTTAGTATGGGAGTGATTGTTTGGGGTAAACTGTGCTTCCTTGAAGGTTTTCAACAATTGTGAAAAACAGAAGCTTAAGAGCAAATTCTATTAACATTTCAAAGAAGCCATAGTGCGTATCAATGCCTCACTTTATAGGAAAGAAAATTCCCAAGGTTGTGCTCCTTCTGTGTTCAGCTTTCGAATTTGAAGGCTGAGTCTTGTCCCTGTCTTTTGTGCCTTTCTATGCTTTTTCAAGTAAGTCTTCTTTAAGGATATTTCCATTTCACTTTGTGAAATATGTAGTTCTATAATTATCTTTCAGCATGAAAGAGGAAGTTAATAATTCAGTTTCCACGCTGCATCAGGCTGTACTTCAAAGTTTGTTCTGAAAATGTAGAAGACTGAGGGAGAGTTAATGAGACTTTCGTGTCTCCAACCCTGCTCGTGAGGATGCGGGAGAGTTAATGAGACGTTCGTGTCTCCAACCCCTGCTCGTGAGGACTTGCTTCAGGATGTCGGGGTGTCGTGCTTTGCAATGACAAGTCTGTAGCGGAGAGTGGCCTCCAGATATGCAGGGTGGCCACGAGAAGGAGACTACAGAGTCACTGGGAGGAGACTAGAATTAGTCAAAATTCTATGAGGCTTTCTAATGACAGGCTCTCTAAGTACATTGAATGACTAGATCCATAGAGCAATCATAGTAATATGTGCTATTGTTACTCCTCTATTATTTACGAATTTCCTAATGTACATGAAGGTTATGTTATTGGGTCCAGTAAGGGATGAAGCAACCATTCATGTCCATTGATGATGTGGGAGTCCTATCTGTGTGCTGTGATTACCATTAATGAAGAAAGAAACGGCTTTGGACCTATATATAACAAGGCAGAACTTAGGTAGGCAGGGAAAGCTAGGCTGAATGCTGGGAGAAAGATGGGCAGAGTCAGAGAGAAGCCATGGAGCCACCAGAGACAGGCACTGGGAATTTTATCCGGTAAACCACAGCCACATGGCAATACAGAGATTAATGGGGATGGGTTAAATTAATATGTAAGAGTTAGCCAATAAGAAGTTAGAGTTAATGGACCAAGCAGTGATTTAATTAATACAGTTTCTGTGTGATTATTTTGGGGCTAAGTGGCCGGGAACCAACAAGCCACACACTGAGTCTGGCTCTGTAAAACCCATGCCAAAGCACACTATTCCACTGGAGGTTGACAGACAACCTCAGTAAAACACAGAACTGGTTGATTGATCAGAGGAGGTCGCAGCGAGCAGCACACTACTGAGAGAGGAGAAGAGTATTAAATGAGAGAGTGGAGGGTGTTCACACCAGTCAAAGCATCTGGATAATCCTTCCTGCTGTGTCTCTAGACACCAATCACATATACACACATATTGAATTTCATCTATGTAGTGAGAAAAAGAATTCCAGTGAGCTGGGTTTTTTTTTTTTTTCATTGTCCTGTTTGTGAGATCCAACTCAACCCAATCCAGGAATCCAGGAAATTCTTCATCAAAAAATACAATAATGAAAATTTATGCTAATAGAATTTTCAATAAAAGATGTACAGGCAGGAACTCATCCTATATTAATTTACAGAATGCAGCACACTAGGTTCTGAATAAAGACAAGCGAATGACACATGAGTCTGTCTATTGACCAAATGCCTTGACACGTGGATGGTTAATCCAATTGCCCTAGGGCTATATTCTTTGAAGACTTATGAACTTTGGTGTAGTTCATAGATGTCATATCTGGATTGAATTGCTGCTTGCCTTTCTCCTTTGGAGGTTGGATAAGGTTCTTGTGATACTGGAAAAGCCAGATGTCAGGGAAGGTGCATGCAGGTCAGCTCTGGTTGTTTCAGTTAAATTCTATACTGCTGTTTTCAGATAGACATGCAGGAGAATGCTTTGTTCTCTTACAAATGCAGTATGAGCACCCTTGAATTTTACTTAAGGGGAAAGCGTCCATTTTCACAAATAGATTATTAACAACATTCTAATGATCACTTCATCTCTAACCTATATCCTAGGGTTCTAGTTTGCTATATGCATTATAAATTGAATGTAATTTAATATTCTTTATCCATGCCTTTCAACCCTTAATAGCTTCCATTTTCCCAAAATTAAGATTTTCTTTGTTAATTTTGTTATTTATTTATTTGTTTTCATATAGTAACAGGATCCTCAGCATCTTCTGTGTATCTCGCCCTAACAGCCATTGTTTCTGCATCATTCTCTTGTACTGTCAATTCTAGCTTCTTCTATGGCCAACACCTTTTTATTTTCCTAATTCTCGGATAACCAAGGCCAAATTATGTATATATTTTTGCATTTCTTTCTATATTGTCTCATAGAATATAAGTACAACACAACCACTACTTACTTGTCTTGGTGCTTATTCAGAAATCAGTTTAGTAATACATTCTGATAAAATTTACAATCATGAAGAGCTCGAAAGAAAGCTGTAAAGATAGCTCAGAGGTTAAGCACAATTGCTGTTATTCCAGAGGAACTGAGTTTGGTTCCAGCACTCATATTCACCGTCTCTCAATCGCTTGTTCAACTAGCTTCAGAAGATCTGACTTCCCATGGCGTTCCAAGGATGCTGTGTTCACTCAGATAAACACAATCAGGAAAAAGGCAGCTTTACTGCATTAGTGAGGTAGATAAGGTGAACGCATGGAATGTAAGGTAGATAAGGTGAACACATGGAATGTAAGGT
>NC_022020.1:68157449-68169516 GCF_000317375.1 Microtus ochrogaster
GATAAGGTGAACGCATGGAATGTAAGGTAGATAAGGTGAACGCATGGAATGTAAGGTGGAAAACAAGATGGAATGATTGTGGCTCAATGGTTCAGACCTCGGAGAGAGGGGAGTTGGGGGTCACTGTGAGGGGTGAAGAGAGAAGAAACTGTGGTCTCAACATATTACATGAGAAGAATCTACTTTCAGTTTTAGAAAAGGAAAAAGTAAAACAGAAATAAATTCATATAAAGACAAAATTTAAAGTAATTGTGTTATCTAAAGCCAACCTGAGAACACTTCCAGAGTGTGAATAATACATCAATTTATTTAAGTGTATTAAATTCCAGAAGAGAAAAACACTTTTTTGACACAATATCAAGATTTTTAAAAAACAGTGTCTAGATTCAGAAGACTAACTTTTACTTTCATCAATTGTGCTTTTTAATTATTAATGAAAAAAGAGATGGAGAGCAACCTGTTGTGAGATAGATATTTGACTGCACTGTGACCCCCTGAGATGGTGTTAATAAAGTTAATCTTAATCAGGGGGTGGAACCAGCGACTGGTTGATCGGAATTAACCATAGAGAAGGCAGGAATATGGATAGAGAAGGTGCACAGGAAGGACTAGGGAGGGACTTAGAGATTTCAAACATAGGACATCGTGCTGCAGACACACGGGGAGAGCACAGGTGAGGCCCTCATTACTATGCTCTGTGTCTATGTGCACGAGTCAGAAGAAGCTATGCTGTATACTAAAATTTATTCAGTAGACCTTTGAGTACATTTTCAATCATTTAAATTTTGATGACAGTAAATCACTCTAAAGAGTTCCACTCTTCTGTGTTTCATTAATTTATCAGTCTGTTTTCTTAAGAAAAATAGTTTACTTTCATATGAAAAGCATTTCAAAAGATTTGACATATATTATCTTTTTTCATTCTGGTATACATTCACAAAACCCAAAGTTTGTCCTTGGATATTAGGAAAACAAATGGGCAAGGGAAGCAAGATGGAGTGTAATCCGTATTTGATCCTATGGCAGCGATGAGATCATAAATATCACAACCTGCAGACTGAATTTCAAGTTTGTAATCAATCTCTTTCTCTATCTTGTATCTACCCGAGTAAATGATGGCAGGAGAATCTAAATCAGGGACTTTATCCAGAAGAACTGACAAATAAATGTAAACTACTCTTGAAGCTTTTTAAATGACACAACCTCTTGTACTGGTAAGAAACAAATAAATTTGATTTTTTTTTTTTGCGTGTGTGTGTGTGTGTGTTACAGGTATGGATAAACCCAGTTCCCTTTATGGAGACAAAGACAGAACTATACTCCTGACTTGTCTGGATGAAACAATGCTCACACTTGAAAGTCTTTGCAGTTCTACAGCCCACAATCAGTAAGTTCTTACAATTGTAATTTGATCTAGGATTGATTTTATCATGTTGATTTATGGGCTTAAGACACACAATAAATCAATTAAGGGTTGTTTGATAGGGCAATTAAAATAAGATGGTATCACTAAATAATGGTTTAAATGTTTAAAAGTGCCTTTAAATGCTTTTGTTCTATGTACAGGAGAAATTCTCACCTCAAATTAATAAAAGAAATGGCTTATCATGGGGCCAAATATGAGTTACCATGATGGGGGTTACAGAATAAGGTTAGAAACAGTTCCAAGAAGTGTCTTAGAAACATTACAAAGAAAAGTGTAAACTAAGACATTTCTCCATACATTGGGGAAGACATCAAATATCCAGATCTCAGGAAATCCTGGAAAATTCTGCCATAGATCTCAGATGTTACTTGAGACAATTCTCAGCCTTTTGGGTGGTAGAAACTGGAGGTGTGCTTGTACATTGGGAGGGGTTCACCTAATCATCACAAAGATGTCCGATCACATACAGAGGAAGACATACACAGCTCTTAAAAGGGTTAAACATGCCCCAAGATAGTTTCACTCTGGACTTGAAACGTGTCCTTTCCCCACCAATGATAAGCCATTTTAGTCTCTGTTTTTCTCCATGAATTCAAAAGTTAATTCAACACCATCAGGAAGAAAAAGGCAAACTCACCACTGGGCATCTTGTATATTAGTGTGATAATAAGCAACATGCATCATGGGAGGAAATTTGTGCAGCTGACAAGTAAGTTTGTTGGTGGAGACTGCTCATTCATTTAAAATAGATATAACTTTTGTAACTATAACTCTTGCTTGATAATTTTTTGTTGTATGTAATCTCGCTATGTTTTTTTTTTTCATATCAAACCAGAAGCAAACTTTATTCCAGGGAAAAAAATTAAAAAAATAAATCTCTATGGGGCACAAAAAGCTTATGAGATACCTGAGACCACAGGCCACAGCCAGAGATGGGCTTGTGTAGCTGTGGCCATGGGCAGTTTCTGAACTCCCCTTTTTATAGCAAGAAGCAAGCATTAGTCGTGAACAAAAGAATTTTTACAATCTCAAGGTAAAACTCAGATACAAATTGCTCTCTTTTACCATTTACATTCACAGAGATTTTAGTTACACTAATGTTTGTATTTAAGTCATTGTACTTCCCTGGCATTCCCTGATAGTGTTTACCAAGCTTTACACTCCCCTGATACTGCCAGTTTTGCATAGCAGGGAAGGGTATGGGAACACGCACAATGAAAAAGTCAGGTGCGTCTCATCATTTAAAAGTTAACGCAGCTCACATCAATTGCTGGTCCTGAGTAGCTGGGGCTTATCTAAAAGCTGACTCTCAGTTTGCAGAGGGCCGCTTCAGCCTTGCAGACAGCTGTGGGTTGTAAAACAAAGTAACCCACTGTTAATAGTTAATTCTTAGCCAGGTGGTGGTGGCGCACACCTTTAATCCCAGCACTTGGGAGGCTGAGGCAGGTGGATCTCTATGAGTTCGAGGCCAGCCTGGTCTACAAGAGCTAGTTCCAGGACAGACTCCAAAGCCACAGAGAAACCCTATCTCCAAAAACCAAAACAAAACAAAAAACAAAACAAAACAACAACAACAACAACAAAACAGTTAATCCTTAATCTGCTAAAAGGCTACTGACAGCTTGATCTCATTCTCCTATGCTTACAACTTTATTTCTATATTCTTATTCTTGGACTCTTTAGAATATCTTGTTTTCTTCATCTATGGTGATTGAAGGCTTTGCTGGGTAGAGTAGTCTGGGCTTACATCTGTGATCTCTTAGTGTCTACAGTATATCTAACCAGGATCTTCTGGCTTTCAGAGTTTTCATTAAGAAGTCAGGTATAATTCTGATGAGTCTGTCTTTTCATGTTACTTGCCATTTTTCTTTTGCAGCTCTTAATAGTCTTTCTTTATTCTGTATATTTAGTATTTTGATTATTATATGGTGAGGGGACTTTCTTTTCTGGTCCATTCTCATTGGTATTCTGCAAACTTCTTGTACATTCCTAGGCATATCCTTCTTTAGGTTGGGAAAGTTTTCTGGTATGATTTTGTTGTATATACTTTCTGTGCCTTTGAGCTGTTAAAACTACAACCTTTCTTTTTATTTAGACAGAAAGGGGAGGTGATGTTGGGATTCCCTGCTGAATGCTGTGAATACCAACGGTTAATAAAGAAGCTGCTTTGGGCTTATTGCCATGCAGAATAGGGTAAGGCAGAAATTAAAAGCAGATAGAGGAGGAGAGAGTAGGCAGTGTAAAAGAGATGCCATGTAGCTACTGGAGGAGAGAAACATGAGCTGCCAGACTGAATCTTGCTGATAAACCATTGGCCTCATGATAAAATATAGAATACAGAAATGGGTTAATTTAAGATGTAAGAGTTAGCTAGAACTATGCACAAGCTAATAAAACAAGCAGTGTTGTAATTATTATAGTTTCTGTGTGATTATTTCTGGTCTGGGCAGCTGGGAAACAAATGAGCAGTATCCACCAACAAATGATGCCCACTGTTTGGGGCATAGATTCACAAAAGACCTAAAAGAAGTTTAAGGAGAAAGAAGAGTGCTTCTAGACCCACAGAAATTGGAGTTAATTGGAGCTTGTTGGTAGTCACATATTTTTAGGTAGGCTCTGTTTGCTGGTGGCAGGCAAAGACAAAGCTCCTTTAAGAGTTTTCCTGATTCAGCTTTAGCAGAAAAAGATTGCACAGCTTCCTTAGGAGCCAGCTTCCTGGCTCACCAGCACAAACAGCCCTAACTCTTTTGGGGAGGTCTGGCTATAGAACATTTAAATGGGGTTTGTCAGGGGAGTATTACAAACTGCTTAATGGCAACACAGACCAGCTGTGTGCCTAAAAATGGGGCTCTGAGCAAGGCTGGCTGTTCTGGTGTCTGTGAGTTGATAAGTTAGGCATAATCTTCCAGAAAAAGAGGTTTCTGAAGTTAAGAGCCCTTTGTGCTATAGCCGCCATAACCAGTGGTGTGTCACGGGATAGGTCAGAAGGCAGTCTCTAGGAAAGCCCAGCTAAATGGAAGAGACTATCCTCTTAACTATTTCTGACTTTTGTTATTAAAATAATACTTTTAGGTTAGTTTTGTGTGTTTATATTGAAAAATAAAATATTGCTCACTGAAGATAAACCATACAGTGATTTGATATAATTTCACATTTTGAAGTGATGACCAAGATACACATACCATGCATATCTCCAGCTTTGAAATGTGAGCCACAAGTCCAGTGCCTGTCTAGCAGTTATTTGTCTACCCATGATGCTGGCCTGACCTATGGAACTGGCTGAGTCTTCATTCATCTTCAGGAGGAATAAGATGACTCTGTCCTTACTGTTGCTCATTTGAAAGCCAGAAAGCATGGACTATGGCTGTGTGTGGTATTTTGAGTAATCTCAAAAATCTGCCAATACACTTGGAACTTGTTAGTTGAGATGGATAATTTATTACATTAACTATTGTCTTATTTCTAATCTCTTAAATACCTTTATCTGTTTTATGTACCCATTTATTCTCCTATATAACTATCTAAGAGGTTAAAGTGCATTTTATCTTCATTATTCTGTACATTAGAATATTCAGGGCTCAAGTAAAATTGTCATTAATGATATGATTCAGGCTTAATGGTGGTATAACTATAGATGACTAAAACATTTAACCTACCCGATTGAGCAACCATGATCATTTTTCTCATTTTTATTAGGATAAAATTATAAATATATTTCATATTTAAAATAACTACAGTTAAAACCTCTTTAGGTTTTTAACTCAGGCTTATTAAGAGAAATAATGCCTTTGCTTCAATCTTCTGGTAAATGTATTTTTTGAATGTAATTTGGGGAATAAGGGAGAATTTTTGAGAATTATGACGCTGTACATTATTAAGTCGGTGTTACAGGGAACAAAGGCTCACACTTTAATGTTGTGCCCATCCTAATGGTGTCTAGCTCAGCCTTCTCTTTCTGCCTCTGTAAAATTAACTATTGAGTCCTTTACCGGGCAGAATGATTTTTCCCTAAATTTCTAATCTCACTTTAATTCAGACAGATTTATTCTGCAATCTTTATCTTCACAATGCTCAATCTAGAAGGCTTGTAGTAGGACATAAAAGGAAAAATGGAAGAGTGAAAGTCACTTAGCATGGAATCAGAGACATCATTGGTTCGTGACCCTGCTGGCGTCCACTGGAATGCAGGAATTGGAGTGGGGTGAGGAGCCAGGCAATGGTCAACCATTTCTCTATAGTCCACTTTGAGTCAATGTGTCTTTAACCAAAGACAGTTTAGACTCTTCTTGCCAAGGACAGTGACTCTTCCCAGCTCCTTGTGCAGAACCTTGTGCAAATTAGCAATTCAATTAAAATTCATTCAGTGACTGTGGATTAAATTATGTGATGTCCTGAATTTTCCTTGCAAAACCCACACAGATATTAATATTTTGTCAGATTTATTAAGTTATTCACTTATTCATGCCTGCTCTTTACTGTGTGACAGACAATGATTACATAAAGGGTTGAAAGCTCTAATTCATTCTTGATGGATCCCATCAAACATCTCCAGTACAAAATGAAGGCTTGTGGGGCTAGGACCATCATTGGGAGGTGCGGGAGGAAAGGAGCTGAATGTACCAGGGCCCTGGAATATTCAATATCTTGATCTCTATGCTGATTATTCGAATGTTTCAATTGGTCAAAACTTACTGTTTTACCATTATATACAATGTATCCTCCAGTTAAATCCTTGGTGTTGTGTGAATTCCCTTCATGAACATAATATATTTTACACGAAAGCAAAGATTTTAAAAATGTTCTTCACTTGTAGTCCATTGTCACTCAGAAGATGTTCACATGGCTTTGGCAATTTAGGTACATAAAATAGGAATACAAACATTTACTGATAAACCACAGAGAAAGTTACTGTTAAGTAGTATTTAATATTGTCATATGTATGCATTTAAAAGTTATCAAAGGCGAAAGCAATATACACACTAATTAAATGGATGTGTTTGTTTATTATTAATTATTTTACATAGTATTCAATATTTACTCTTTGTTTGATACTGTAGGGGATGGAGCCTCTTCAGTGTCTTTCCGAGTTGACCAATATTGATGTTGATTAAGTATCAATGCTAAGAATCTATATTATGTTAATATACAAGTAGAATAAATATGTTTAAGACCATTTCAAACATTGTGACCTAAGCAATCTGTGTATATTTGTCAGCTGTGGGACAGTCCTCTTGCGGGGCCCCTAACAGTGGGAGCAGGGCTGTCCCTTACTCTTTTACTGGCTTTGCGGAGCTTACCTCTCATACTGGGGTGCCTTACCCAGCCTTAATACATGGGAGATGCTTACTGCAACTTGATATGCTATGTTTTGTTGACGCTCATGCATAACCTGCCCTTTCCTGAACATAAATGGAAGTGTGAATCGGGGAAGGGAATAGATGGAGTCGGGGAGAAAAGACTGGGAGAGGAGGGAGAAAAACTATGGTAGGAAAAGAAAAAGTTGAAAAATTTTACCCTAATCTCAAGCCAAAAATTCATTCAACATTTTTTTTTCATAAAACTCAAGTATTGAATCAAGCATTCTAATAAAATACAGTTAAAATATATATTAATTTTACACATGATGAAGAATGAAGGTAACAGTATATTAAGTCCCTTTCCTCCATACCTAAATAGCTATGTTTCTATAGGAGAAGAAAGTTTTGTTTGTGGAGTAGAATCACCGGTCTTGAATCTGAGCCTGGTATTTCAGGCAGTGTTCATTGGAACGCTGTGATGTGGTGGCGTGTTTTGTGTTCAGAAGGCTGTAGTGAAGTCCCACAGTGCAACACAGGCAAGCTCTACAGAAACACCTTGGATTTATTATGTGCTTGGTTATTACGTTTTAGTTGGGTTATGCTCAGAAACACTTTGGTAAGCTCCACAATCAGTACATAACTCCACGCGTGGTCACTCCCCAGGTCAAGTATCTAGGCTAGAGAGGCATAATAAATACTCAAGACTGGTTGCCAAATGAAATAATGGAAAAAAGGCAGATGTGAGTTTCAAACAAATAAGTGACTTTATTTTTTCATGTATGCTTCATTTTCTGTGTCCTAGAAATACTATGAAATTTCCTTGCTTTGTAGGGAACCCCACTCACTGCAGATCAGCTTTAAATGAAGTCATTCGGTTTCAGTTTAAACAGCTACAGCACTTGCCACCTTTCCTTTTTATTTATGTGCATGTATGTGCATGTCTCGTTGTGTGTGACGTGTGTGGATGAACAAGAAGGAGAGAGATATTGGATCCCACTGAGCCATAGTTAAGGAAGTCTTGAGTCAACCGACGTGGTACTAGGATCCAATTTGGATCCTCTGGAAAGGCAAAATGCATGCTTTTAACTGCCCAGCCATGTCTCAGCCACTTCTCAGGCCCCTCTTTCTTTTTTCCAAACTTAATTTTTAAAATTTTATTTATACATTTAGAGGTGTGTGTGTGTGTGTGTGTGTGTGTGTGTGTGTGTGTACATATGCATGTGTGTTTATAAGAATGAGTTGTAAGACTCAGGTCTCTGTTACCCTGTCTGGTCCAGGGATTGAATTCAGGTTATCAGTTTGTTGACAAAGCCTTTACCTGCTGAGCCATGTCATCAGACTCATGTGCTACCTTTCTTAAAACAGCCTTTATTTTCAATGGACTATGAAAATTATCTTATAAATCTATTATGGCGAGAAAGAGATAAAGACATTCTAATTTCAAAAGGAAAACAACCAGTCAGTTTCCAGCAGTCAAACAGGGGAGTTGAGCAGGAGGTATAATGAGCAGAATGGAATCTTCACATTCTTACTCTGACAATTATATTTATTTAATATTGTGAAATTTCAAAAATCAAATAACAGCCCTTTAAAGATCTTAGCGCTGATGTGCTAATCCTCCAGATATCTCTTAGTGTTTCCAAGCAGTTAGCTATGGCATCAGTGATTATTATTTATTTCCCACTGCCTTAAGTTTGATGCATATTCTAATGACAGCCAGGCCAATGTGACAGAATCTTCTGCACTCTATATTCACTATCTGATGAAGAGTGGGCACCTGGCATTCTCAAGGAGTCATAAGGAGTAAAACAAAACACGGAGTAAGGAAAGATTACAGCCAAGACCACTCATCTGTTACACAAAGTATTTGATGAACATTGGGAAACAGAAGAAATGATAAAGGATTAGATAGACAATTGTGTTCAATTTCTGATATTTAAACAAATATTCTTAGGAATTAATTTATAATATGATAATGTTTATCTGCTAACTAGATACACATTATTGTGATTATTTTAATAAAATCTCCAAGATCACGCAAATCATTAGATTTTTTTCAAATAAGATAGTCTTTTCTAGCTCCTAAAATTAAAACTAAAAGTGTTTAAAATAAAGGTCACAGATATAAGAAGTCTAAGTTTATTTTCCTGCATACGATAATGTTTTATTTTGAGCTATAAAGTTTATTGCATATGACGACTATATCAATAAATCCTCTCCAATAAGACCTGATGTCATCTCACACGACCTGAAAATTGCAACAGGGAAAAAAGCCTTCCTTCTTTAATTCTTCAAAAGCCCAAGGTAGGCAGAGAAAACAAATAAAGATTGGATTTTTGTGAAATTTAGTAACAAATGGGTCAGAACCTTCTGTAAAGACAGGAAGTAGGAGAAAATCTCACATTCATTGCTGTCCTTCAAGAATTTTGTGGTTACTCCTCTTGTTTCTGTGACTAAATACCTGAAGAGAATACAAGCTTAAGTTCAAGGATAAACAAGCTTGAGGTTGAAACTCCTTCATGGTCAGCGAAGCATGGCGACAGGGCTATGACAGGGTATTCACAGTCGGGAAGCAGAGAGCGAACAGGAAGGAGAACGGGAAATTAGACTACCCCAGCTCTTCCGCAGCTGTGGTGGTTTGCATGAGAATGGCCCCTTCGACAGCAGGCTCATATTGGAATGTTTGGTTCCCAGTACTAGACTGTTTAGGAAGCAGTAAGGGGTGCTGTCTTCTTGGAAGAGGTGTGTCTCTGGGGGTGGGATTTGAGGTTTCAAAATCCCACACCAGGCTCATTTTTGCCTGAGGATCATGGTGCAAGCTCTCAGCCTGAACTGTGCTTGCCTGTCGGCTGCCAGGCATTCTGCTATGATGGTCATGGACGCACCCTCTGCAACTGTAAGCAAACCCTGAATTAATTGCTTTCTTCTATAAGTTACCTTGGCCATGGTGTCAACAGAAAATTAAGACAGCAACCTTTCAAAATAGCACCACCAACTGGAGACTGTTCAAACACGTGAGCCTGTGGGGAATTTCTTACAGTCAGGGGACATCTAAAGGGCACTTCTGCCTAGTCTTGTAGTAACTTTCCACTTGCAATATGCTCCAAAAGAAAATCAGTAGATTCTATTCTCTTAATTAAAAGAGTGATTTCTGCAGGAAATTTATCAATTGGTGTATTCTTTTGCAAAAGTGACAAAATTTTACATATTCAATAATAACTCCATCCCTAGGTTTGAATATTTATATAAGATGAAGAACTCATATTTGTAGCCCAGAAATACTTAAAACTTGTAAGGTATTTTTAAATAAAAAGAACAATTAAGTAGATATATGTTGAGTCTATAGTAATATTTTTATATATTAATAAATTGTTAAATATATTCTGCATAATATAACATAGATCCAAAAATACACTGAAAAATATAACTTATTCTATGTTTAATTTTTAAATAAATTCATTTTATTATTATTATTATTATTTTACTATCATTATTTGGATAAGAAGTAGGGTTGACCTAGGAATCTATGTTGCTAGGCAAGTCCTCTACCACTGAAATTAATTCCCACTGATATAAATATAATTTATTTTAGTAGATTTTTCAAGTTGAAATGTATGGCTATTTCACATATAAAATATATAACATGGCACACAATTGAGAATTTATCTGTTTACTTCAAACCCAAAAGATAGAAATCTCCACCAGGTGGCTAAATGCTCCCTTATTATACATGCTGTCTCTTTGCCTTGCTATATGCTGTTGGACAGAGTGTTTATAATTTGAGGAAATTCCATTTGCCACTTCTTGCGTGTCTTTCCTGACATTTTACTATCTTGGGTAGGTTTTGCTGATGTCTAAACCATGAATGTTTTTCTATAGTAGTTTCCAAATGTCAAATATTCTATTAAAGTCATTGTGGGTTCATTTTTGTACAGGATGGGAACACATGATCTAGTTTCACTCTTCTACCTGTAGATGCCCAGTTTCTTCAGCAACTGCCATTAAAGGGGCTGCGTTTTTTCTGATTTATGATTTTAGTACCTTTGTCTGCATCAGAGTGCTGGCAGCTAGGTGTATCAATTTTAGGATCTTCTCTTCTCTTTTATTCCAATTTTCCTGTGCGTAATTTGCCAATGTTGCTTTTGTTGCTTGGCTATGGAGTACAGTTTGGGACCAGGTATTATGATACCTATACCATTATTTATATTTCTCAGGATGTCTCTAACTCTTGGAGGTATTTTATGTTTCCTTATGAATTTTGTAATTTTATGTATTTCTGTAATGACTATTATTGGTATCTTGGTACAAATCGCACTAATTTTTTGTAATGTGGTGATTTTAACATTTGTCATAATAATATACTTCATATTTAGATATATCCTATATTTTCTTTTAATATACTTTATAATTTTATTATAGAAATTTATATTCCTATTGGTTGCCATCTATATTGTGTCTTCTAAGTCTCTGGGAGTAGGAAAACAACAGGCAGAAAGAATTTAAGAACTGAAAGGAAGGAGAGGAATGTTGTGTACTTATTTTCTCATAGCTGAAATATTTCCTTCTGGAGAGAGAGAGTAGACTCATAAGATTTAGGAAATGGAAACAAACCCATAAAGGACTGAGGCTATCCCTAAAGAAACAAGTTCCTCAAAGCTCCTTCCTCCCCAAGGTTCGATGAGCAGTCACAATGTTTCCAAGGGGGCAGTCTCTGGGGCTGCCTGTGTCTTCTGGAGCTTCGAGACTTATCTTGAATACTGGGTTGTGTTTCACTGTGATTCTGTGATGCCCGAGTTATTCATGCTCCCATATAGAACCCTGATAAACTCACTGGTACACTACATCAAACTTGAGTGGGATCATTTTATGGTCTCTTGCTAGTACACTATCTAGAATATACAGACGTTTGTCCGTATCTCTCAAGGGAACGTTGTACAAGCAAAGCTGAGGATAGACACGAGATGGGAGACAGTGAGCCTGGCTTATCATTTAATTCCTATATGGTGGCAATGCACAGACAGTAAAGTACTTTCCTACTTCAGGATCTGTAAAGGATCTAAAACAATCTGTGTGAAGCCAAACTTAATCGAGAGGCTCAGTGCAGCCTGGGAAAGCTACATCTAATATGTATACTGTACTAGGAGAGAGGCTGTTGCCTCTGATGCACCTATCTCTGAAATAACCATAGGAGACAATGCAGATGGCAATCAGCTACAGTTATTACATACTGCGTAGATGCTTTAAAGTACCAAGTTTTCCATGCCAAATACAATTGTCAATGTAAAAATAAGGTTTTCATATCAAACACTTATATATATATATATATATATATATATATATATAT
>NC_022020.1:68169971-68176789 GCF_000317375.1 Microtus ochrogaster
ACTGATAGTAGTTAATCTTTACATTCTTTAAAATATACTGTGTGTGATTTCTTTTATATAAAGAATACTGATTATACACTGATTTCTTTTTAGATTATATATTATATTCTTTTCTTTTTAAAGGAATGTATACTTGTACATACACAGAGAGGGGCGAGAGAGAGGTAGAGAAAAAGGAGGGAGAGAGAAAAAGAGAGAGGTAGAGAGAGGAAGAGGGAGAGAGGGGAGAGAGAGAGATTGAAAACAGAGGTCGCCAACAAGGTGGTCCTATTACACCAAAATGGCCCGAGATGACCTACCAGACCCTGGTCATCTGTCTGGCCTTCAGTGACAACAGAAGCCCAAGACATCAGCTTAGACTTTGGCTGCTGAGCTGACATCAGCTAACACTCAGACATGGCCCTCTGTAGCAGCTCAGGCCTGGACAACACCATGGTCCTGGGTAACAGTGCAGGTCACTCAGGTCAGGATGGCCCTAGTGACAGCATGGACCACAACTGCCTAAATGGCCATAGGATGTGGTCCAGAACCTGGGCAGTTTTGTGACCTTTGGTGTCAACATGCGCCACAGACATCAATACAGACCCTGGCTGTGGTAGTTCCATAAACCCAGACATGATCACAGGCAGTAGCCCAAGTCCAGTTATCACCGTAGTTTCAGGTGGCAGCACAGGTCGCCTGGTCTGGCATGCCCTCCTCACTGTTTTAGAATATTATTTTAATGTATGTTGCTTTTGTTTATGCTACATTTGTTTAACTCTGTGAAGCTGTGATTCTTTTACTGTCTAAAAGATCTGATAGTCCTAATAAGGAGGTGAACAAACAACAATACACACTCGAACAACCATACACACACACATGCACATGTGCACACTTGCTTGCACACATCTTAAATCTGTTGATGGGTACCTGGGCTAATTTCTGTAATAGCTGCTATAAATAGCACAGCAGGAAGCAGGAATCCACAGTACTTTTGCAAGAACTTGCGTCTAGATGAGAGATGTAAAATTTGATAATCCTGTTTTCAGTGCTTTGGTTTATATTTTGGCTGTACCTTTTCACATTCCCACCAGCGGTATTCAGTTACTGCCATTTCTCCACAGCCTCATCAGCATTTGATGTCCTTTGTATTCTTGATATTAGCTGTTTTGACTGGGGTGAGTTAGAATCTTAGGACAGTTATTTTTTTTGCATTTGTTTAATTGCTAAAGAATCTAACAAGAAGATCCAACTCACAAGTATGTCTGTTGCGGTTCATTCAGTGATCGATTGTAACTGGGTATCATGTTTACATGACCAGAAATTTGCAACTATACCCAGCATGTCAGATATTGTTCAGTTCCTTGCTGAAGGCTGACGTATTGTTTCATCTTGATCTCTTTCTGACAGAAGCTATATGGTTCTCTCACTAGTATTTTGCATGTCCCAGACCCCAGGATCCCACACTATGTTGAATGTTCCCAGTCTCTGCAGACTCCTCTCGGATGTTATTTTTCTAATATTTACTTCTCTTTTGATGGCCTCAGTGATTATAAAGAATGTGATTCTTCGTTTCATAGAGGAACTTTCACTTAAATTTTGTCAGGAATACACAAGGGCAATGGCTTTTAGATGGATAAAGCAGAGTACAATTTTCCCCACCACCTATTATGTTTTTATTTATTATAGGCCACCAAATGTCCCATCATTGCTCCTGCCCATCTTCATCTGAGCTGCTTGTCAGGTTTGCCCTCATCAGCCTTCTTCTTCTTGTAGCTTTTCATTCTTGGGAGGTTTTCCCTAACTGTAGCTCGTATTTTAGAGTGGAGAGCTACGCATCACCTATTGAGAAGCGAAGATCCATATAAATTGTTTTGTGTCAGCAATAACTCCCCAGAATGTTACAGCACTATAATAAGTAAAAGGGTATTGGGTCCCAAACGAGAAGAAACTTATCTTAGTTCTAATTATAAATAAAATTATAGACCTCAAGAGGGCCAGGGCTATAAGCTTTTCAATATATGAGCAAAATTTAATTAATTTTATATATTGTTATCATTAGAAAAATTAAAATTATCTCAAAATAGACTCAAGAAATATTTCTAATGTATCATAAGAAATCCACTACAAAACCTAACACTTGATACATAGCTTTGGTTTTCCTTAAGTTATCAACATTGTACTTTTAGTTTTGTACTGATTTTTTTTAAATTTTTCAACAAAATTATTATTCAGGATTGAACCTAAAAATCTCAATTCTAATTTTATAATGAATCGATATATCAGAAATAAGCTTTAAATTTTATACCATGAAAATATTATAATTTATCAAGTTGATGAATGGTTTCAAAGTTACCAGTATTTTTTTCAGCATAAAAAGAAACAGTTGCATATCTTTTCAGGGAGGATTCTTTTTCATTGAATAATTTTCAATTAATGAATAAATTATTTTCACAAATAAGTGGTCTTAGGAATTTATTTCCCTCTTACTTAGTGTTAAATATATTACTTATTTTTCATACATTTATGTAAAAAGTCATAATGAAACACAAAATAACTGCATGAATTTTTTGATCTCAGTAATATTAATGATGGTGAAAAATTAGAATTCTTTAAATACTTGTTAACAAATCACTTTGGATACTATATAGGTCTTCACTATATGCAGCAACATCTATTCACAGAAAGAATAAATGATGTGGGATTCCCCTCTCTATGCTGGGAATACCACTGGTTACTAAAGACACTGCTTTGAACCTACAGCAGGGCAAAATAGAGGTGGGTGGGGAAAAGTAAACTGAATGGTGGTAGAAAGCAGGCAGAGTCAGTGAGGAGCCAGGGAGCCCTGCTGGAAACAGACGCCAGAACTTTACCTGGTAAGCCACAGCCTCATGGTGATACAAAGATTAATGGAGATGGGTTAATTTAAGATATGAATTAGCCAGAAATACTCTTAAGTCATTGGCCAAACAGTATCGCACATAATATAGTTTCTGAGCAATTATTTTGGGTCTGAGATGTTGGGCAGTTAAGAAATGAACTAGCAGCCTCTTATAACACATAAACATTGACAAGAAATAATAAAGATAAATATTAAGCTAAAATAGACAGTTTTTGAAATATAGTGTGAAAGTCCAGGAAAACAATATTCAAGCTTATACACTGATTAAAATATAAATATTTTAAAATAACTTTGTTCACTTATTTTCCAACTGACTTAGCTGTATTTAAAAAATTTAAACAAACAGTATATTCATCATAAACTATTGAAATTTGATTATTAAAATATTCACATTGTAGTTCCATGGAAGGGAGAAAGAACATTACAGTACAAGAATGTGCAACAATTAGAATATGAAGCAAGATGGATGAGCTGGAGCTCAAGGAAAAATGATTGGAATGTCCTGCATGAAAGTAAGAGCCAAATGCCAGTCTTTGAATGATTCTCAAACAGGGTGAGATCATGATGATATTTGTGCTTTGCAAAGATCTCAATAAACAATGGTAAGAATATCATTATCACAACTTATTTCCAAGATATAAACAAATAAAATAAGCCTCAGATTCCAGCTCATAAGTATGGAATATAGTATGTGGAAGGAGACATGGAATATAAACTGCAGAACAGAGGTAGACAAAAGTATTCAGTGCACAATGTGACTTTTATGACTGCTATACATATAGAGATACACAAGCTTCCATACACACATCAAAATCTCATGCAGACATGGATATACACTTTTTGAAATAATAAATAAGGTTGTCATTGAGAAGATGAGCATTTCAGGTCAAGAGTTTATTTTAAAGAATGCAGCTGGTATAGTACCCTTCATTATTGTACCTACCATAATTGACTGAAAAAAATTGTGGATATGATGTAAGCTTCAAGGAGCCAGAAAAGCACTGGACAAAGGCCTATCATGGTACAGATGTCATTGAGAACACTGCCACATACCCCACCTTACATGTCCATCCTCATCACCAAGACCCGTAGAGACCAAAGTGGTAAGAGAACACGGTACAAAGACTTCCGATTAATTATGAAAGCTTGACCTTAGCTTAAACTTCTTTCTAACTAGTTCTTATATCTTAACCCATTTCTACATTAAATGAAGTTAACACATTAATCTATATACTGCCACATGACTCATGGCTTTTATGTTTACTATTACATATCTTGGCTAGTGACTTCCCTTTCTTCTTCCCAGAGTTCTCTCTCTGCCTGAAGGTCCCATCTATTCCTCCTGTCTAAAGAGCATGATAATCCAATTCTATCTTAACAGTAAGTGTCACTTTCTAACAAAGCTATAAACTGCTTCCCAGAGTGTTTGTATTCTTGACCTGAAATGCTCATCTTCTCAATGACAACCTTATTTATTATTTCAAAAAGTGTATATCCATGTCTGCATGAGATTTTGATGTGTGTATGGAAGCTTGTGTGTCTCTATATGTATAGCAGTCATAAAAGTCACATTGTTCATTTTTTTTAATTACACCAATCATAACAAATAGATTCCACAACAAATAGATACTACAGTACATCTTTTGGAATGGTTAGAACCCAAGTCACAGACAATACAAAATGCTGACAAGGATGTGGGACCATAGGAATACACTCTCATTGTGGCTGGAAATGCAAACTGGGAATACAAACACTCTGGGAAGCAGTTTATAGCTTTGTTAGAAGGTGACACTTACTGTTAAGATAGAATTGGATTATCATGCTCTTTAGTACTTACCCAGAAGAAGAAGACGTCCTAGTAGACGAAGATGAGGAAGAGGATGAGGACAAGTCAGGTCCCCATGGAAACACTGCTACACTTTTGGGTAGGTGTATGGTTCTACATACATACTGTATGCTGCCTGGTTCTACAGCTGTTTAGTCCCAAACAAACACCCAGAGACTTATATTCATTTTAAACTGTTTTTCCTATTAGCTCAGCTTATTGTTAATGAACTCTTATAACTTCAGTTAACCCATAATTTTTATTTATGTTTATTCATGTGGCTTGGTACCTTTCCTTAGTGCAGCATTCTCATCTTGCTTCCTGTTGTGTCTGGCTGACAACTGGGTCTCTGCCTTTCCTCTTCCCAGACTTCTCCTAGTCATGTTGCCCCAGCTATACTGCCTGCCTGACCACTGGGCAAACAGGGTTTTATTAAACTAATGTGAGTGACAAATCTTTACGGTGCATAAGAGCATTATCCCACAGGACTTTTGTTTATAATGTTTATAATAACTGGATCTAGAAGCATTCTTGTTTCTGTTCAGGTGATAAATAAACATTGGCTGTACAGAGTTTAGACAAGAGACAAGATTCTGTATTGGAAATAAATGAACTCCCAACCTATTAAGCAATGGTAACCTTGAGTGAATTTTGCTAATAAAAAAAATAAAACAATACCAATAACTAACAAAATCTCTTTATTATTCCAACTATATTGCTATTGTGGTTTAGGTATGAAATGCCCTTTGTGGGTCATATATTGGAGTCATAGTTGCTGGTTGATAATTTTTTGGAAATGATTGCATCTTTAGAGCTCTGGTTTAATCTGTAGATTGATTTCTTGATGAATTCAGAATTTGATGACATCATTAGGAAGTGGTACAAAGATGTCAGGGGCTTAACTAGAGGATAACGATCACTGGGGCTTTGTTGCTAGGGCTGAATCTTGTAATACTTCTTTTTGGGTACCCATTCTCTGCATCTTGTCCATTAAGTAAATGATCTCTAGGACAAATTTCTGTCTCACCATGGGCCCAAATCAACAGGACAAAGGTGTATGGACTCAAATTTCTTTTTTCTTTTTTCTTTTTTTTTTGGTTTTTCTAGACAGGGTTTCTCGGTGGCTTTGGAGCCTGTCCTGGAACTAGCTCTGTAGACCAGGCTGGTCTCGAACTCACAGAGATCCGCCTGCCTCTGCCTCCCGAGTGCTGGGATTAAAGGCGTGCGCCACCATCGCCCGGCTTGGACTCAAATTTCTAAAACTGTGAGCTGAAATAACCTTCTCTAAATTGAGTCACGCATTTGGACATGGTGATGAAAGTTTAATTAGCACAATGACAATCTGGAAAAATAAAATCATAAAGGAAAATGATCATGGCTTGCCCATAAGTTGTGGGCATGAGAAGGCCGACTTGGTGGAACACAGAGGAGTTGAGAGCAGTAAAGCAACTCTAGGTGATAATATTACAGCAGGTGCATCTCTTAATACAATTATGCTAATATGTAGGAAATGCATGAAGAACCAGATTGAAGACTATTGTAAAGCCTGGTCATCTAATGACTATGATATCTTTTATGTCATACTATGATATGTAAATCCATAAATGGTGACAAATTTGCCACTCTGATGAAAGTAGACACTGTCCAGGGCAAAAGACATACAAGAAATCTAAGTTTCCACCTCTCAACGTTGCTGAAAAAAAAAGATCACCCTAAAAGCAATACTAATCTAAAATCATTACCTTAAAAACAAGTAAACAGCATTGCAATGTTTTCCTTAGTACCATTACAGGTATTTTAATAATATATAGTAGCATATGTGCATTTGTATATAACTTTGTGACCTTTTCAGAAAATATTCCATTATATTTTGCAAATAAGTAATTAATGGAAATAATTTGCACATGTAAATTGTACAACTGTGGCATTTATACTTTTCAGAATAATTACGTTCGACAGTGAGTTTTCTAGTATGCAATTAAGGGATTTAAATTGCTTTTGACCCTTTCCTGAAATAATGATTCCTTACACCTATGACAGTAGTTGTTAAATAAAATTCCAAAGTCAGGCTATAGTTTCACTTATTAGAAAACTCAGGTTTCTTTGTTTTTT
>NC_022020.1:68178374-68187170 GCF_000317375.1 Microtus ochrogaster
TGTCTGTTGCGGGGTTGGTGAAGATCTTCTCCCAGTCAGTAGGTTGCCTTTTTGTCTTAGTGACAGTGTCCTTTGCTTTACAGAAGCTTCTCAGTTTTAGTAGGTAAAACTCAGGCTTCTTGAGAGAAAGTATTTATGTTGGTCTTCAGATGGCTGATTGGAGCATGTGTGCACAGACACATACATGCAAGTGTAAATTTATAATTATTAGAAATTAAGTTTACCTCATTTCACACAATAGCTAAGTATTTTGATATTTTTATTTTAACAAAGTTTTGATAGCTCTACAGTTCTTGTAGAATATACAGTTCTAGTATATTCTCCTGGCCATTTACCATCTACTACTTCTTCATTTTCAACCAATGGTCAGAAAACATCTTCTAAGGAATGAGCTATCTTGATAGAAGAATTCTTACCAAATAAATTGACAACACTTTCTGTTGAAATAAAAGCTACCCATTCCTTTAAAAAAAAAACAAAAACAAAAACAAAAACAAAAACTTTGTTAGCATCTGGCCCAGGTGCAAATCCTAGATAGCTGCAGGAAAAGGCCTGCCAAAAGGGTTGGAATGTGCATCGTGTTGACAGATGGTTGGGAGAACAGCTTTTAATTACGGGAAGCATGGAGCTAATGAAGAGAGGGTGAATAAGTAGAAGCTCATGGGAACTAAGCCTCTCATTTGGAGACTATTGGTTGCAATTATTGTGCGGGTGAAGATATTGAAGGGTTCAGGACACCCCACGACCAAGTTTAAAGGGAGACAAAGGGCAGACAACGAGAGACAGAGACTGGAGAAGAGGATGAGTGAGAAGAGCGGAGGGAATAAGGGAGGGAAGGTGTATCAGTTCCAGCTGGGACAAAGGACTGCCTCTGGATAGAGGAGACAGATGTGGCCCATAGGAAACCGAAAGCCTGTGTTAAGATGAGGTGTTTAATTTTAATTGGGTATGGTAATTAGATGATCCAAAGGGGTTCTTTGATTGCTGGATTTCAATGTTTTGATTGCTGGACCTTGGTAGACAGCTTCAGAAGGAGGAAAAGGACAAATAAGGGAGCAGATCTTGGCTTGCTTTAGGAATGTAACCCCAAGAATTTTAGCAAGGCAGAGGGAATGTTGGGGAGGAGCAAATTCTTCCAGAGCCAATTTTGTCATTCTGAGGCCGGCTAGAGTTCCTTCAGCTATGACATGTGAATGACATCGAGGGATGGTGATAATGCAAGCAAAAGACTTTTCTTCTTTAGGAAAAAAGACATACCTTTTGTTGTTTTTGTTGTGATTTTGAAAGTGACATTTCTTCAAGGAACATCAAAATAGTTTAAAGTCTTTTTCTTATGAAAGAAAATTCTTAAGAACTTGCATTTTTTTCTTCTCTAAGAAACATACTTTTAGCAGTTTCTATGTTGGATTGATGAGTGCAGGCACCCTAACACCCCTTTTTCCTGCGTTTTATTATACACCAATTCTAACATGACAAGCTTCCCACTGATTTGGCTTGTTGCTATAATTTGTGCCTGTAACAATTCTTATATTCAATCACTCTTTCTTTCTTTCTTTCTTTCTTTCTTTCTTTCTTTCTTTCTTTCTTTCTTTCTTTCTTTCTTTCTATTAATGGAAATCCCACTACTGGTACAGGAGGAAAAGAGCAAAGTTTGGGAATTGCTAATTTTTGAGTTTGGTGCATGGAAAGGCTAAGGTATTACAAAGACAAAGGCACAGGGACTTATCTTTCCAATAGTCCCCAAGGTCATGCCCCCCTCCAAGCTAGTAACCTTTTCTGTTTCTGAGTCATTTATAGCTTCTCATTTTGCGAAAATAATCCTTTTAAAGATCACAAAGAGCAGGGATTTTCACAGAGGAGTTCTCAAGGGAGCAGAGAAGGTAGGGGGAGGGAATTGGCGTCTGAGTGGCAGCCTTGGATCCCGGCTTCTGATCCATATCACTGATGTTCTGGTACAGTGACAAACACTGGCATGCTGCAAGTTTTGAACTGGTATGATGGGAATAACAGTCAATGAGAATATATGCTTAAAGACGATATATGTAGAGGCAGGACACAAACAGCAAACAGTAAATTTTTACAATTGTGTTTTTAGATGTTCATAGTTTTTATTGCCCTTCAATTATCCAAGTTTTGTTTTTTTTTAATTTTATTTGAACTTCATTGTACTCATTTGAGTTATGTAGTGCAGTATTTTGAGACGTATATTCCTGGTGAAATGATGAATCGAGGCAATTTACACATAATTTATTCATGCACATAATTTATTTGTACATAGCCTTGTGAGTTTTGCCTTTATAAGCCCCTGGCTGATGGAATTCAGTATCTTATTTTGAGCATAAGTCTCAGGTATGTATCTGGTCAGTATCCATGGTCCTGGGTAGTATTTAATAAAGTCTTTTTATTTGCTAAATTTTATTAATCGTCAGACTAGTGAATCTCTGAGTGGCCCCATACTTGGAACAGCCCCAAATTTTCATTTGATCACACATAAAAGGTAATCCACATTCTTAATGACAAATACAGCATCTATGAAATTTTGACATTTGTTTGTAATTATTGACATAAAATTTCTTCCAAATATGCTTACATGTTTGAAATATAAAATTTCTTTCTTTTTCCAAGCCTCTTAAATATTGACATATACATTTTCAAAAGTGATCCTTATCTGCCAAAGAACATGAGAGAACTATGGGTTAAAGTTAAGTGAACTACAGCTATATTGATATCTATACATATATATGTATATGTGTTTTTATAAAAATATGTATTTTTATATGTACTTTTGCTTCTCTGTAGCATTTTTGTTTTAGATAATACCCTAACCCCTTTCAACCCTTTCAACCTTCCCTAAGGTCCACTTAGAGAAAAATCATAACAGACACACATAGCGTTTCAGGTTGCCATTATTCTACAGAGTAAATATTTATGAAATTCTCCTCCTTGATAAAGCATCAACAGTCAGTGTTGATGTGCTTACAAAGGTTTCACAGATTGGGTTTCTGCACAACCTGATATCTGCTTTCTCCTAGGATGACCAAGGCCAGGCCCTGCCTTCCCTTCCTGCTCTTGTACTATAAACACAGTGTTTCAGCACTTGGTGCTGTGCAGTTTACACTGCTGTGCCTTTCCGTTAGTGATTCCTCTTACAGATGGCTCTAGGCACTTTTCTGAGTGTTCCTAACCACATGGAATCTGTGATGTGTCCTGTGGAGGGAACACGTGTTAGATCAGCTCCTTCCATGAATGAGTTATAGTGCTGTCAGCTATGGGCTGTGTATTAATGCATCAACAATACCTATATCTAAGGTATCTTTGACTAAAAACACACATAGAACAAGGTTATGTATTGATTACTTGACAGAGAGAGCCTAACTCAGATTTCCCTTAGGAGAGAGGGCTTAGTATTTCTAATGTATTATTTAGAGAAGATGTCTACTATTAAAAAAGGCAACTTCACTGAACATAGCAAAATGATTTGCCTTATAACTCCAGTTTTTCTAAAAGTAATATAATGACTTGCTGGTAATAGTTTTGATTGTGTTAAGCAAGGCAAGGCTATTTCATTTGAATAAAAACATTTTTCTCAACAATTCTTAGGTGTATATTAGTTCAGATCCACATTATTTATATAAGAACAAGGTTTCATTATAGTCATAGTACTACTAATTTTTACTTGTACAGACAATGTGATAAGAGATTGGGAGGTAGTTACATTACTATATAGCACAACATATGTATTTTCTGTGTGTTGGAACAGTTATGTAAATTCTTATTTTCCCCAGAGCACAGAACATGCTGATTTAAACATGTAAGGGAAAATTTTTAAAATTCTCCCCTGATGCAATTCTAGTAAAAGTCAAACTTGGAATTCTATACAAAACACACACACATGCATGCATGTACATGTATATATATATATATACACATGCATGTATATATATGTGTATATATATATATATATACACACACACACATGTACACTTACACATACATACTCTATGAAGACCAAATGTTTCAGTGTTCCATTCCAATAGTGCAATAATGATTACATGATAATTTATTGGATGACTTGTACCTTAGAGGAATATTATCTACTGAAAGAGGATGTTCTTGTAGTTACTTGATTTATACATTGACTGTAGAGAAATGAGTGCTGAATGAGGATGAAATACATGTGTATTATAGACGTAGATCTGCATGCAGGGAATGCATGCTTTCTGACAACTGCTTCCTGGGACAAATGATTGCACCAGGGACATATGGTTAGAAGTTAAAAATAGACATATTTTATTAGGAAAAGAGAAAGCACTCCCCAGAATGAAAGTAGGTTAATGAACTAGGAAGAATCCCCCAAAGTCTTGGTGCTTGGGACTTGAGGCCCATGACCCTTTTAAAGTGATTTGCATACAGTTCCCAAGACTTCTCCATTTGTACATCATTAGCTTTCCTTGCTCTCTTCATTACCTGAAGCCCAAGCCAGGAAGAGCTCCCAACCTTCCCTTACAAACTGGTGTGGAAATGTTCCTTTTATTGAATGAAGGTTGGGAAGAGTGTCTAGGCCTCTGACAACTTTTTTTAATTCATTAACCTTAATGTCTCTACTTTCTATTTTTCTGTCCCCCACCTGTTAGTGTGTGTGTGTGTGTGTGTGTGTGTGTGTGTGTGTGTGTTGCTTATAAAGCAGGATCTGAGCCAACAACAAGGGTCAAGGTTGCCTCCTATTATCACAAAATCAAACAAATCTAGAAATGTTACGGTATAAGAAGCATTTAGTTTTTTTCCTGCTGGTAACTAAGATGGTCAGTGTTGGAGAGCAATTGAACCAATGTATGTTTCGAAGAACAAAAGGGAGGAGTATTGTCGCAATTTTGGCTTCATTTCTTGAAAGAGTAGACAGGAAATCTACTCAAATAACAGGCAGGAAAATTTAGAAACCAGAGTTTAGATTTGGACAGTTTATTCCATTTTATGATGTGATCTATTTAATGTTTGAAAGGCTCAGTGAGGTAAGAGTCTTTTGTAAAACATTTACTCAGTAAATGCTGACGTGGGTTGATTTACCACATTGTCTCTGCCAGCTCTTTGCGAGTCAGGGTAACCACTTCCAAGGGTGACTGTCAAGGAATTTTCATGATAAACCGTCTGTTAGGTGCTTGGTTTTCCCCACTCTCAAATGTGCACGGTTTGTGAATCATGTTCCCTTCGTTCACTTCAGCTCCCCTGCCTTTCATTGTGTTTCTCCATTCTGATGAGACCAGTTTCAACCTCAGACCTACGCTTGAAAATATTTCCTGTCGTCCAAAGTCCTTGTCTTTCATTATGTTCCTGGACAAATTCCACTTCTACAACAAAACCTGAAAGAGTTAGCTCACATTTCTCTGCTGCTGTTTGAAAGAGGCTGTTCCACAAATCATGACAATTACAAAGGCAAAGTCTGAGTTAATGAGTTCTGATTATTCTTCAGCAAGAGAGCCTTTGGGTTAAATAACTCTGAATTCACCAAGGGTGTGAGAAAGCCCATGATGGCATTCATCCATGTGGGCACCCGTTTTACATAGACATATGGTAAAAACATTCAATATTCCATGATATTATTGAGCTGTATTGTGAGTAAATAATTGTTCCAGGAACCTGAGATGAAGCAATGAGCCAGGAAAATAACAGCTCTTTAAAATAGCATGGCAAGAGCAGAGATATTCGAAAGAGAAAACACATGCCCTTCTCTTCAGCTATTTGACCACTGAGACCATGGACAGTAAGGAATTGGAAATCTTCCTGCTGAAGATGGAAAATGTTGAAACAAGGTTCCAGCAAGAAACAGAGCTTGTTTCCAGGAAATAGGCTCCCCACAGTTCCGATCACTTGCCAGGATACCTTTCAAGAAGCCAGATGATAATGGGTCACTGCTGGGCATAATCACTTCTTGACACGGTCTACTTAGTTATCCTTGGGTCTCACCCTCCATACGAACTTAAAGCTCTGGTCAGCACAGACATGGTCAGGAATATAGGAACATGCTACTCTGCCCCTATGCTCTTCTTTCTAATATGGCCACATTGAGTAAATCTGCTTTTTCTCTACTGATACTTGCATTTTCTTTCTTTCCTTTTTTTTTCTTTTTTCTTTTTTTGTTTTTTTGAGATAGGGTTTCTCTGTGTAGCTTTGGTGCCTGTCCTGAAACTAGGTCTTATGAATCAGGTTGGCATCAAACTCACAGAGATCCACCTGCCTCTGCTTCCCTAGTGCTGGGATTGAAGGCATTGCCACCACTAATTAACCGAGTTAGAAGTGGTTGCTGGACCTAGTTTTTAGGTCTGCCGGGTACCAGCCTCTAATCTGAACAGCTGTGGTTACTCTTTGTAAAATAGTATTCACTTCAGTATAGGGAAAAAGAAATTTTAACATTAAGAGGTAGAGACTGACAGACCAACACAAGCATGAGATGCTAAGTAGTTTGTGAAGAGAATCAGGCTACATATGTAGAGTTAAAGGTTGTGCCTGGGAGACAATTTTTCTTATTCGTTTTGTCTTGTTTTGCTTAAAGGGTACAAAACTACTTGAAAGAAGCAATAATTGAGAAAAACTTTAAAGGGGTAAGGGAATAAGTCTCTTGAAGACACTGACTAGAGATAATTAAAAATCAGGAGGAAGAAAAACCCATGTGTTCAGCAGCGTGGTGTTGATGTGGCAAGGAAAAGAAAGAGAAAAGACTTGGTGAGCTCCTTTCAGCACACAGGTTATATTGTAATTCACAGACAAAGGGAAGCAGCTCGAATAGTGGTTCTCAACTTTCCCAAAACTGTGATCCTTTAATACATTCTCATGTTGTGATGGCTCACAACTATAACATAATTTTCTTCACGACTTTTAACTGTAATATTGCTACTGTTATGAATTGTAATATAATATATAATAATACAATATAAATATCTGATATTTGACCAGTGTGAATGTGTTTTTTGACTTCAAGGGGTTATGACCCACAGATTGAGACCCACTCAAATATTTATCGTCTTTAAATATTCCTTGATTCAAGTGGTCCTTATCTTGTTCACAGCCTCTCACATAACTTTGCTTGCTCATTTATAGATTTCTCACTCATTAAATAATACAGTTTCTCCCTAATCCTGTATCCTTCTGTCTGTCTGGTTCTACATTCAGCTGAGCTTGCTGTGAGTACCCACCACATTCCTGTACCTCAGCTCATTGAATAAGGAGACAGTGTTTGTCACTACCACAGTATTTATTGCTCTCTTCACCCAACCCTTCTGATACATTGTGTGCTAACTGCTCTCTTAGGATTAGTTGCTGGAACCCATTCCTTCTGTAAATCAACTTTATTATGTGTACTGAATTAACAGCGTCCACAACATCCTTAAACTCATCCTACTCAGTTAGGAAATTTTGTCATGAGATGTTCACCAGACCCTTAGCACTGAGCCAAAATTAAGGATCTATTCCTATATCATCTTATTCTCCTACTATGTTTTTAAAAGTATAAGTTTGTAAAAGAATAAAACAATTATGAGATATTAGAATCTTAAATTACTTCTCTCCTAGGCTTTTATCTTTCCTGTGGTCAATAGAGTCACTTAAGGTGAAAAGAGCGAAAGTGAGATGTTATTAAAGCAGGAGTTCTTGACGCAACCAGTGGCTGAGAGACAAGTTTTCTAAGCGCGGGATTTGCTTTCCCCGAACCACTGAGGCCACAGTGCTATTGTCTACTACTTCTTTGGGTCCTTATATTGGCCAGGCAGGTGTCACTATGATAGATATCTATGTTATAAAGCATAGATATAATCACATATTAAACAATAGTTATCAAAGTATGTTCCTTCCTGGGACCATATTAAAAACACAAACATCCTATAGTCCTGAGAGATGAGAAGCTGGGCTCAGCACCAAGTTCACCTTACCTCAGTCTAATAGTCAAGATACTTCATAGTCAAGATGCTTAGCTGTACTAGGCACCCTGTACCAAGGAAACAAGGTGATCAAGGCCCTTTAAATCCCATTGTAATCTGAAAAACCTTGGTTGAAATTACATGGATATAAATGCCAAGGTAAACAACATTTTGTTGAGCCGCAGTTTCTTTGGTCTCTTTGGAACACCTCTTCATTACATCATGGTGTATGCAAGCCCAGCAAACCTCAGAAAGACACAGCTCGTCTTGCTTCTGGGGCTCCTGATATCACTTAGCCTGATTGTGTTTTTGCTTGCGGGCGGCAAGTGTTCCTATTTCTGGCTGTGAGTTATATAGCAAATTATATAGCAAGGACACTGTGCGTTTTCATTGAGTTTATTATAATCTCTCAGTATTGTTTTTGCAATTTGAGGGGCAGTCTTTATTTTATTTATTTATTAAAGATTTCTGCCTCCTCCCCGCCACCACCTCCCATTTCCCTCCCCCTCCCCCGATGAAGTCCCCCTCCTTGAGGGGGCAGTCTTAAGTAAACAGAAAAACTATTCATTTCCTTAGTTAGGTTTCTAAAACCATGTAAAATCAAGTTGATATAACTAAACATTTGTATGAGTGGACCTTAAGTCTTCTCTAAACAGAGTCAAAATAAATTTTTGAGAAGTTTTTTTTTAGTGTGATACAGTCAGGGTTGACAAGACCTACTAAGTGATGATAATGCAATCTATTTTCATTGATGGGAAATTTTTTTTAAAAGATGAGAATTTTACAAGTTGATTGTAATGTTTTCATTTGTATACATGTATGCGCCTATATATGTGTGTGCATGCACATGTATGTGTGAGACAGGGAGAGAAACAGAGAGAGAGAGAGA
>NC_022020.1:68187297-68189316 GCF_000317375.1 Microtus ochrogaster
ACCAACCCGAGGTCTTGAGATTTTTGAGGCAGAATTTATCACTTCTCTGGAGCTTGTAAGTTTGACTAGGCTTGCACCAGTGTCCTTCTGCCTCTCTTTGCTCTCTCTGCCTCTGGGATCATGCGCATATCATATCTGGCATTTTATGCAGTTACTGGAGATCCTGTCCCAGCTGTCATGCTATATGACAAGCACTTTATTTACCATCTGAGTCCTCAACCCGGCCCCTGAGTTGAGGTTTAGAAAGGTAAACCAGGTAAACAAAGTAAAAAGAGGTGGTTTAGAATGGAGGTGAAGTCTAGCTGGGGTCTTTTGTGTCTTTTGGCTTTCATGACGCCTAAAAAAAGAGTGAGAGATTTCATGAAAACACAAAGGCTTTTCTCAGAAATCTTTCTGCTGGTCAGGACCAAGAGATTTCCCAGATAGAGACAAAAATCAGTTTCTTAACAGAATGCCACATCAGCTTCAACCAGGGAAAGCATGTTACTCCTGTCTTTCATTGTAAACTCTAGACTTTACCTTCAATAAATAGACTGACAGCTGAAAAACTATAGGATTTCAGGAAATAATTAGTTTCAAATCAAATGAATGAATTAACAACACTGTTAATTATAGGACACAACCAGTACCTCATAGTTACACAGGCAGATCACTAATGAAATATACTTACGTATGTTGTAGGTTTTTATAAAATTACCAACAGATTAAAACCTTGCTAATTTGCATATAAATAATATATTTCCCATAAAATGATTCAACTAAAGACAGCTTGTTCCTTCTGTTATAAGAGAGGATTTAAAGAATCACAAATAAAGCAGGTTACAAAGTTTAGATTCTTATACAACTGCATATAAACAATGACAGACGAGCCAGCATTTTAAGATTTCTTGTGGTGGTGTAAGTAACTGAGATCAAGTTGATATATAACTGGAGCCCTAAGGCATGGGGCTTTTTGCTGACACTTTGAAGTTAGGACATGGATGGCTCTCCACCCTCAAGGACTTGAGGTTCAAGTCACATTGCTTAGTTAAGGTGTAGAAATGAGGCTCAGGTCCCATGTGCTCATCTTGTCATGGATCACAAAGTAGGAAAGACTGAAGAAGAGGGAATGAAACCCAGCTTGAGCATCCAGCCTCACCCCTGCACCATAGCTGCCGGACACCTTATGAGAGGCTGATGTCTGCTCCAAGGAAGGTCTGAGGAGACTCAGTCTCTTTCTCAAGAAAGATTTCCAGCCTTTTCTCAGAGAGGGTTTCTGCTGTGCTTTGAAAATGACATGTATCTTTTTAGGCTAATGTATAGGAAGACTTGGCCCTTGACTGGTGATGCTGTCTGTGAAGACTGTAGGAAATTTAGGAGGTAGAACCTCTCTGAAGAACTGGTTCATACGGGGTGGGCCACGAACTTTCACAGTCAAGCCTGACTTCCTTTCACTCTCATGTTGATGTGTCCATCTGTCTCCTGCTGCTTTGCCTCCTCTTTATGGTGGATGTGATCACCTTCAACTGTGAGCCAGGGTATACCCACCCTCCTCTAGGTTGTTCCTTGTCAGGGATAGTGGCACAGAGATGAGAAAGTAAGCAGTACGTTTGTCTTAAATACCAGCCATCTATCAAGAGAATGTATTCCATGTGCAGTGTGTGTGTGTGTGTGTGTGTGTGTGTGCATGCACACACATGAATGGGCATGTGTACTAGTGCCGCATGGTGCTGTAGAGGTCTGTGGCCTTGGCCTCTGTGCCAAATTGTAGGACAGTTTCAGAGGAATGGAATAATGCCTTTTGCACAGTCTCCTGCATCAGGTACTTAAGACTTACAAAACTCTCCAATTTCTCTGCTAGGAATTTTCATTTTAGCATGTTTCAAGAGAATTCATGATGCTAACAGATTTTGATGAAAGGAACTTTAAATATCCTTCATTCTGGTATCAGTGAATTGTCTTTGTCACTCTTGTCATGCTTTCTCTGGGTATATATATATATATATATATACATATATATATTATATATCAATAATTACA
>NC_022020.1:68189671-68200277 GCF_000317375.1 Microtus ochrogaster
GCCACCACCGCCTGGATCCAGGGATTTTCTTGTACCCCTCTACCCAGCACAAGGTTTAGTTAGGGACAGATGCTATCATGCTTGGCTTTCACATGTGTGCTGGGGTTTTGAACTCAGGTCCTCATGCTTACCAAACAAGTACTTTCCAGACTAAACCATCTCCTTAATTTCATTTTGTAGTACTTATAATGACTCTTGTGTATGTGAGCCATTACATATATATCTATATCACTCTCTCTCTATATATATATATACACCTTAGCTAGGGTTTTATTGCTATGAAGAGACACCATGACGGTGTCAGCTCTTATAAAGCAAAATATTTAATTGGGGCTGGCTTACAGTTTCAGAGGATTAGTCTATTATCATCACAGCGCAAAGCAAAGCAACAGGCAGGCAGACATGGTGCTGAGAAGAAGCTGAGAGTTTTATATCTTGATCTTCAGGCAGCAGAAGGAGTCTGTGTCTCATACTGGGTATAGCTTGAGCATATGAGACCTTAAAGTCTTCTCCACAGTAACACAGACAACAACTGCTAATAGTGTCATTTTCTATTGGCTAAGCATTCAAACACTTGATCTATTCAAAACACTATAATACCTCTCTCTCTCTGTCTCTCTCTCTGTCCATCCATCTATCTGTCTGTCTACACATATGTAATTGTTTTGTTTTTTATTTGGACATAGGACATTTTGAAAGACATATCAGAAGATCCCTGATCCTATTTAAAATTACTTAATGGGCAGTAACACTCATTATTTCTAGCTTACAGTTCTTGTCATACTTTTGAAACAGGATAGAAAGGCCTTATCAAGGAAGAGGTCCCTAAGTTCCTTTCCCTTAGAACATTTAGGAAGCTAATGATTATGATGGGGCATCTGAGATGGAATTTTAAAGATGAAATTTTGAAAAATATCAGTTTTTACTGCCAAGCTACAGTTGAGCCATGCCTTTGCAAGAACGTTAAGGAATATAGTGTCCTGTCTCTTGTTTCTGTTGAAGACTAGGGATGCTGCCTCCTCTTGTGAAAATATGTCTGAAGATACCAGGACCCCTTCTTTTCCTTTTGGTGAGGAAGTCAGTAAGCAAGGTGATCTAAAGTGGCCTCATCCCAGAGTTAGAACATCTCTACCTTTTTCTTCTCTTTTTCCTGTATATTGAGTCCAGACAGAGTTGTGGCCTTTCTTTTCCACTGTGGTTGCCTGGGTTACTGCTTCCATTATATTATTCACAATGATAATTGTGCTTAAATTTCCAGTGAAATTTTGTTCTGTTCTTATTCTTTTTTACAATATATTCATCATGTAAAGTGATGGCTCTCATATGACAATTTTCCTATGGATCATGCATTTTGACCATGTTCATTTCTCATTAGACTTTCTCATCTCAAATAGTTCCTCTTCTACTTTTATGGTACGTATGTGTGTGTGTATGTGTTTGGGTACCATGGATGCAGTGGAGGGCCAGGAAACAAAGTTGTACTTTATTTTCCCCCAAAGATCATGAATTTGTGAATGTTAAGTTCTCAAGTGACATAAAATTTTTTTTGCATGATTGGCAAAACAGCACTGAACAACTACCATATCTCTTCTACAGGTGAGTGTTGTTAGCCTGCAGTGTGCAGCAGAAACTGAAGAAAAATCAGAAGTCAGTTTTCTTTCTTTCCAATATCTCTGGAGGGATCTGAGTGACATAAAGAAAGAGGCCAGGAGTGCTCCATGTGGTCAGAAGTATTTATTCCTTTGGCAGGGAATAGTTTCTCATGTGTGTTTACGACCCTGTTGCAGGGTCTTAGCCCATCCAGAAGAGGATGAGCTGTGTCTGAGGAAAGGTACGCGCGCAACCTGTCCATTCCCCAGTTTTTCTCAATCCTGGTGACAGTCAGACCCAGCCGGGAGTCGACTCAAGCAGGAGCTCATTTATTTCTGCACAGTAAACATCTTTTAAGGCAAAGAACTGCAGAGTCTGTGGGTGGGATGGAAAAGGAGCCAGCTAATCATTTCAAAGCCACCCTAACATGCACTCAGACACCTTGCATTTATTCCCTGGGCTGACATCATCTTGCCTGATTCTGGTGCCCAATCAGTTCTTGGTGTAAACAACTCAGGGTCCACCAGTCTGACTTTCTTTAGTGCCATCTTAGTGCCCATGTGCCCTACACCCTGTGACACAGAAGACCCCTGTGCAGTACATCCTAGAACAGTGTTTCTCAACCTGTGCAACTCGATCTCTTTGGGGCCGATCAAGCCTTTCACAGGGGTCCCCAGAAAAAAAAAACACAAATATTTATATTATAATTTATAACAATGGCAAAACGACAGATAAGAAATAGCAACAAAAATAAATTTATGGCTGGGGGTCACCACAATGTGGGAAACTGTTTTAAAGGGTTGCAGCATTAGAAAGGTTGAGAACTACTGTCCTAGGGTGAATGTACATGCAAAGACTTCCCTTCTTATCAGAGCTGACACTAGCACCCAATAAGCTCACTCTTTCTCCAAGTGCCTGAACCTCCAGAGTTTAGCCCCTTTGCTTCAGTATAACAGTCTGAACCCAGTTCTGCCTGCTGGTAGCTTCTCTTACCCCAAACTCCAGCAAATTTCTTGCTTGCATGCCCGTGCTTCTTGTTTCCACCTAAATGCAATTTCCCATTTTTTTTCTGCTGCTGAAAAGCTCCTTATGGCCTTCATCAGAGTATCTGTGTCACAGCGCAGCCATGGAAATTACATATGCTGTTTTGAATAAACTATTGATTGATCTTTGGGGATTATCAATGTTTGCAGGGCACTCTTAAAGTATGTGTAAGAAACCTTCCACTGTGCCGTCTGCAGAGTGGGACTCCTCTTGGCTCCCCTCCATGAAACAGCCTCCAGTGATTGCTTTCCTTTCTTGATGAATTCCCTGGAGGCAGAGGCCTTTATGTGGAGATCTTCAAGCTGCACCCATAACTTCTCCAAGGACCCGAGAACCAATACATAACCACACACAAGTGTTTGGGAAACTAGTTTAGTTGCCTCATTCAAACTGAGGAGGCTTGCGCAAGTTTTCCCTTCCTAGCTCGTTTATCTCCTCTTGCTCTTTGCAATTCTTTCCCTATTTTTTCTGTTCCCTCCCTTCTTCCCCCTCAGTTTAGCCGTACATGCTTGCGGAAGGTGGAGGATGAATGTAAAGTTGATAAGAGAGATCATTTGACTGATCTTGCTCCATGATTGCAGATTTAAAGACCTGGAAGTTTGGAGAATTCTTGTTTGAAGTTTAGGAGCTGGCTACTGAGAGCTGGCCGCTTCCTTGTTCTTCCAGCTGACCCTGTTCTGTTGTTGGCACCAAGCAGATTCCTGCAAGGTCAAATAAGAGGATCTGGAGAAGTATTGACCACGGCACATTTATTGTTGCAAACTTTTCATTATATTAAAGTAATAATTCTAGTTTAAAAGATAGAGAGCGAGAGAAGGATAACTTGGATATATTAATGTAGTGATAGAAAGTAAATAAATCTTGCCAATATTTTACAGTACAACTGCAAATTGTTTTCAGTTGTTTTAATGGGAGGTTTATAATTGAGAAAACAAAGACATTCCATCCTTAAAAATTCGATGGTTTAGCTCTTCCAAAGTCATATTGCCTATTGTCTAAGAGAAGATTTAGCAGGACATGGAAGCAATTATGTGCATTGTTTATTATTAAATACAAGTCAGGAGTCAGATATGGGGGTAATAACCTGATTGATCAGAGAAGTAGCTGCAAGTGACCAAGTGACCTCTTCTCTCTGTTTCCTCCATCCAAAATGACCTACTACTTCCCATGTCTCTCTATATGTTCTGGGTCCTCCAAAATCTTCATGGCTAATTTTGGGCAGCTGGTAGCTAGCTCCATCCTCTGAATCAAGGTAAACTTTATTGCCAGTCTTGGGAGTGTGAGTGTCAGAGTGCAATCAAAATATCCCACAACATGACATCTAAGGAATGGTGACCAGGACTAGTGTTTGTTAAGCAGAGCAGAATTCATGACGTTCTTAGGAGGACAATCATTAGAAACTTCTTTGAATATATGAGATTTCCTTGAATGGTAGACTTAGGTTATTAAAGAATGAAAACCTGGGTCCCTATCCACGGCATGGACTAGTTTCAGACTGCAAGGATGATCAGCCTCTTTACAGATGATCCATTGAAGATAGAAAGGATTTCAGACTCTACCTCAAGAATCTGATTCAGCAATATTTTGGTTAAACTTGCCAGGATTGTCTAAGGGGTAAGGGATTCCTGAAAGGATGAAGCCAGGGAGAACGTGTGTGTGTGTGTGTGTGTGTGTGTGTGTGTGTGTGTGTGTGTGTGTGTGTGAGAGAGAGAGAGAGAGAGAGAGAGAGAGAGAGAGAGATATGAATTCTGAGCATTTTAAGCTTTGGTCTGACAAATATTTACCTTAGTTTCTTTGTAAAGAAACTTAAAAACATCCTTGAAATTTAACTTGCTTATTAAATAGAAAATCGATTTCTATTTTCTGTTTATCTGGTATATTATATATTGTGTAAAACTCTGGAAAGCGTAAACCAGAACAATTTTGGGTTACCCCATTCCCCCATAGTGTTTACAGGACATGGATCAAAAGTTGGGCTTGAGGTGGGTTTCAAAGTTTCCATGTCACCTGGTGTCATGGGGAATGGTTTTGAGTGGTACACTGACACTCTTTCTGCATTTCAGTTCTTTGTTTGCTGACACCCATCTCGTGCCTTTAGTCCTGTTGAAATCTGCAATTACAAGACCCTCCTGCATGGTCATTTCCAGTCCTGATGAGTTCCATTTTGCTTCTTTCTTGCCGGATTGGGGCACAGCATGGTGTTAGGCAGTTTTCTGTCACTGGAAGAGAATATCTCAAAAAATCAACCTAAAGAGGAAAAAAACAATGATGCCGCGTTTCTAGGCCTCATGGATTCTAGGATGTGATGAGAAAAAAAATATCCCTTCAAAGAAGATATGATAGAGAAACTGCTTGCCTCAGGGCAATCAAGGTGGAAAAGGGCGGACAGGATGAAATCCTCGGAGACTGGTTTTTCCAATCAAGCTTATCCAGTCTCCACCACCTCTAAATAGTGCTATCAGATTAAAAATCAGTTAATAAAATTAACCCATTGAGTAGGTCAGAGTACCCAGGAGACCTCTAGATGATTGAATCTAATAGCAAGAGACCATGACATTAGACCAAGCCAAGAGACACATGAACCATTGGGGTAGATTCCTACAATACATAAGATTGAAATTATGAACATTATTAATGAACATTACTAAGTCTCTGGATGAAGGCAACAAATTAACAAGAAAAATAAAGGAAAGAAATGCTCATTTTCTTCTAAAATTAGCCCATGACACACAATGAGCAAACTTTGAATGATGATCCACATCCTCCAGTAATTTCTCTCTAAAACATTTATCTAAAACACAAAAAATGAGTTATACCAAATGACTTGTGTGAGAATATTCATAAAATCATTGTTAATAGCTCTAACCTGAAAACAACAAAAATGTTCATATAAGAAAACAAACTGTAGTTATTGTTTGAATGAAACACTACTATGCAGTACAAATGAATATGCAGCTAGTCCATAATCAATGATTTTCAATGACAAACATATAATAATGAGGTAATACACATTCCTAATAATGTTCTCAGAGTAAAAAAAATTAATTATCATTAACAGAAGTCAACATATTTATTGCCATGAGGAGATGTGGACTGGTAAAGTAAGGATTGATTAGAAGACATGAAGGACTTTCTGGAATGGTAGGAATCCTTTTTCTTTATTGGTAGGGTAGTTTCACAGGTTTATTAATTTTTAATGCTCATCAAAATGTACCTAAAAAGTATATACATTTTCATTATATAGTAATTGTTTAGCAATTTCAAACAATAACATGTTCTGAAACATTAGCAAGTCAGATATTGAGTCACTTACTAAATCATCCATGATAAATGCTAAATAATGAGTAACTGAGCTGTTCTTCTTTCTCTGTGGCAATAAAAGGTCAATACTGCTGTAAGGGCCAAGCAACTTGAGAGCAAACACAGAGAGTAACTAGTAGACTGGAACCTAGCTTGAGGTCCAGACAGAAAGAGCAGTGACAAGGGCCACAATATGGAAGAACACCCTTGTGGCATGTCACAACCCGAGAAGGGGTGAAATGAGAAGGGCTAGGATTGTCTCCTAGTTTAACAGGTATCTTGTTTCTTTTCCTGTTGCTGTGTTAAATGACTTTGATAAAAGCACCTTGAGGAAGAAAGGATTGATTTGCTCCATAATTTCATATTATAGTCCATCTTTGCTGGGAATCAAGGCGACAAGTATGTGAAGCAGGTAGTCACATTATCCCCAAAGTCAAGAACAGAGAGCAATGGAGTAATACGTGCATGCCTGTGCTTAGCTTGTTTTCCTGCACTTCTGTGTAGTCCAGGAACTCAAGCCCAGGAAATGGTACAGTCCACCTTAATTCAAAAATTTCCAACCTCAATTAACCCAATTAAGATTATCTCTCCAAGCCATGGGCCAAGGTCTGTTTCCCAGATGATTCTAACTTCTGTCAAGTTAACTGAATATTAGCCATCACAGTGGGTTGAGCAACAGCTTTAATTAGAACTGAATAAAAGACGGGTATAGGGAATGGTGCCAGAACTAGCCAGAGATGAAATGCATACAAGTGCATTAGTGACACCAAAAACTGCAATAGTGACAAAGACATGATCAAGAGGAGGTGTGTTAGAGCATGGGGGACCACAGATTTATTTTGGGAAGTGTTTACTTTCATATATGAATGATTAAATCCAGTGGCACACAGAGAAAAGAAGAAATTTTATTTTAAATTTTGAGTAGCTTCTGAGTCTTTATGTATATTATGGAAGTAGGTAATGATGGAGGGATTCATAGAGCAACTAACCATGCCAGCCCAGCTTGATTGGTGGACATTATATCCAGCACTTTTCTTAAGAAATGTTTTGTAAGTCTCAGTGCAGCTTCTGGCTCAACAGGTACAAATTCCTCAAATCTATTTTAGCAGAAGCAAAGTAATGGAGAAGAAAATGGCACGAAATGGCTGCCTTTTTTTTTATTTCAGTCAGTTAGAAACAAGGTCCTTGGAAAGTGACGCAAACTAAATTTATCAGTCAGCAAATGAGAGTGAACAGGATTTGAAACAGCTGCCGCAGAATCACGGTCTGCTTAAGACAATAAAAGAGTTGGGTGAATATCGCAAAGGGTCACTAATTCTAAAACCAAGACTTTGACAAGTGGTTTTATGTCATGAAATGTTTAAATAACTACCTGTCTTTTCTGTGAGACATTTAAGTAATACTCATTGATACTTTTAAATTGATTTGTTTACTTAAATTGTGCCATTTAATTTTGTAGTTGGTTCTGTAGTATATTGATAAACCCAAAGAATGTGTTTCTATTTATGTATATCTCAAAAAATGTTGACATTAAAAAACCTTGAAACCCTTGACAAAACAATTACCTTGAACTAACCTTTCACCAGTTGTACAAATCTCATCAGTCAAAGCTAGGAATATTAGGATTTAAGTGAAAAGTAAGTAGTCATGGAAGCAATGAGAATGGTGGAGCAATGAGGCCATAATCTGTACCCTAAATAGGAGAGTACATTACTTTCAGAGCTGGGAGGGACAGTTGACTAGGGGACAGATAAAAGTATCAGAAGGGAGGAGAGCAAGTCAGGTCATGGTACCTGATAAGGAAGGGAGAGAAAACTTTACTTGACTTATATACTCCATTACCTGAGGATGTTTTAAAACATGAAACAAATAGGTGAACTCTTGTTTTATAAGTTATATTTATTGATTTATTTATTTGTGTGTGTGTGTGTGTGTGTGTGTGTGTGTGTTTGCTTACAAGTCCCATCGCTTAAGGGTGGTGGAGGTCAGAGGACAACCTGTGGTAGTTTGTTTTGTTCTTCTACTATAGGCCCTGGGATTGAACTCAGGTTGCCAGGCTTGGCATTCAAGTGCCAATCAAATGTCTTTGATATGTTGAGCCACGTCACTGGCCCAAGTCTCTTTTTTTGTGGCAGATACATATGATCTTAAAACAATTATCAATATTAGTTCCCAGTGGATTAGTAGATTTTTGCAGACATTGCCAATAATATCTTGTGCATGTGAATTGCCCAGACTATAGTAGTAATAAAATGCACTGATTACATATGAACATTACATTACTAATAAGTAAATATAGAGATGCTAATTTCAAAAGAGTGTCATAATTAGTGAAGAGTGAAATAAAAACACCAGCAATCGTTTTTTTTTTTTTGTATTTTCACAATTAAGGAGATTAAAACCAATCCATAACATGTATAAGATGTCTGAAGGATAATTTAATAGAATTAGAGGTATAGTAAGTAATTTCATAAACAATCATTAAAATGGCCATGAAAATCACCATCTTGACATACTTCTTCATAGGACAAAATGGGGGATATAACCAAAACAATGTTGGCAAGGATGTAGAGCAACAGATGCTTTGATTTAATACAAATGTTAAAGGTGGGGTGGTCAAGGGAAAAGGGGTTGGCAGTTTTTTATGAAACTGCTCATACATTGCCATATTGAAATGTTTCTCATGAGATAGTTATTGACAGCTAGGCTAATTAAGACAATTAGAAGTTTCGAGTCCTTTTACTGAGGGCTGGGCAAAGAGCAGACTCATGCCCCTGAAAAGTCTCTTGTACCTGATCTCAGGGGTACAGTGGTTTTAAGGACAAAGCCACAATTACATCAGTGTTCGGGAGATAGTGTTACAGTAATGAGGGATTTGGAGTGGTCTGGTAACATTCACTTATCTGTATGTCTCAGTGGTACCTTTCAGACACTACATAATACATTTGGTCATGGCCAAGTATAAACTGAAGTTTCTGTCCCATCTGGTCACACAGCCATTCAGACCCAAAGAAACACACACAGAGGATTAATTGATTTTAAGTTGTTTGGCCTAATAGTTCAGGCTTATTATTAACTAGCTAGTACAACTCAAATTACCCCATAATTTTGGTATATGTTTAGTCACATGGTTTAGTACCTTTTCCCAGTAAGGCATTCTCATCTTGCTTCCTCTGTGTCTGACTAGAGGTGACTGATTCTCTGCCTTTCCTCTTCCCTGAATTCTCCTAGTCTGGTTGCCCTGCCTATCCTTCCTGTCTGGCTACTGACCAATCAACATTTTATTAAACCAATTATGAGCAACAATTCTTTACATTATACAAGAGCATTATAGCAGAGCAGTTCCTCCTTTTTCTTTCCAAATCAAAAACTCTGAGTCTAATCTTTGTTTAGCTTTTTTCCTGATCATTATCCATTACAACTTGTAGGCAATACTCTAAAAATCCATAACCCAGTTTTTTGGGAATGTACACATAGTTTTCTCTGATACTTCCTGCTGATTGGGGACACTGATAATCTTAGATAATCTTATGAGGTACCAAAAAAGATTTAGGATTATATTCAAGTTCTGACAGGAGTATTCTATAAAGCTTGATCATCTCGTTCAGCAGCCTTGAAGCTGTTGTGGATGTAGAACTCGGAGGAAACTGCAATAGAGGTTTCTCTCTGTATCTTTTACTGTCCTGGAACTTACTCTGAAGACCAGGCTGGCCTTAAACTCACAGAGATTCACCTGCCTCTGCCTCCCAAGTGCTGGCATTAAAGGTATGCATCACCATTCCTATCCACTCTTTTTTTTTTATTTGAAAGACTTTCTCCATCCATTTCTTTTCTCTCCTAAGCCTCCATATACTTTTAAACACACTGTAAACTATTTAGAGGTTTTGTTTTTCTCTTCTCAGTCTGTCTTTACTGTATATCTCTATCTTTTTCTGACCACATGAATCTTACATCTGCTAAGCAGCATGGGTAGGATTAAAACTGCAGCTTTGGCAGCTAGTTACACTCCATTTCTTTCCTTTCTGGGAGTCTAGCTTCATGGTAGAGGTGGAGCCATGTTTATTGCCAGCACTCTGGAATTTCAAGGTATCTGCCACCACCAAGAAACATGCCACTGGCTTCTCATAAACACCATTTAAGTATTAGATGGCAGGGCTTCTTAAAAGATCTACAAGGTTTTTGCAGCTAAAGCTGGGTCAGGAAGCCTCTCTTAAAGGAACTGTGCCTCTGTTTGCCTCTAGCAAATAGAGCCTACCAGAGAAAGAACGGTTACCAGGAGACTGTACTTGACTCTGTTTTTATCAGAACCTGTTTTGTAGTTTTTCTTGATTCCTTCCTTTATGTCTAAGAATTTCAGGAGGTCTTATGCAGTCAAATCTGATCTTAATAATTTTGAAAGACTCATAGCTTTTCGTTTTCTGTGGAAGCAAAGGTAAAACCTCTCTCCCAACACATTTCCTGACTTCCATTCTGAAGTGAAGACATACTTAAAATATATATACTGATTTGACTTAGTAGATTTTTCCACAGACTAGTATCTCTCAGTCACTGTCATTTTTTGTTCATTAGTGTTTAAAAATTGTAAAGCTAATAAAACACTTTACAGGATCAAGACAGCCTGTGTTATATTTTCCATCTTCTTGTGGCTATTCTATTGATATTATTTTACTCT
>NC_022020.1:68200377-68210913 GCF_000317375.1 Microtus ochrogaster
CCATTTTATTTTATTTCTTCATCTAAATATATTTTGAAGTATTATGTACCTATTCAGGTTTTTTTGTTTTGTTTTGTTTTTGGATTCCTTTTGTTGTTGTTGTTGTCATCCGGACCTGGACTTTTAATTCTGCAGCCATTAATTGACCATGTGAGCCAAATCTTAAATGACCAGGCTACCTGCCACCTGGCTCCACTTAGCACATGGCACTGGTGCCTGGCTCTGCCCCTTCTTGGGTTGGTTCCGAAGTTCTGGGCTGAAACTGCTGTTTTCCTTCCTGTTAGAGCCAAGCTTCATGACTGTGGACACAAACAGGAGCTGCACCTATCATCCATAGCTCTCAGAAGTTGGTGAGCCCCCACTACAGCAGTGTCTCTTCCACTGAACAACTGTGCAAGTGCTCAGTTGCACAGCAAAGCCTCTTAAAAGAGCTTCCTCTTTGTATGCTGGGGACAGCAGGCCTGCTTGAGAGACTTCAGTGTCTAGGAACTGATACCTTGTTCTGTGTCCAGGACTTCTGTCATCTTTCTCAAGCCCTATGCAGATGTATGTGCCTCATGTGGGTGCCAAAAATAGTAGGACTTTCTTTGGACTCCCATCTTCCAAATGATAACACAGAGACTTACTAATTATAAAAGCTTGACTTTAGCTTTGGCTTATTCTCAACTAGCTCTTGTAACTTACATTAACCGGTTTTTATTAGTCTATGTCATGTCACATGGCTTGTTGTCTCTCCTCCATACAGTACATCCAGTTTCCTCTCTGTCTTGCTAGTGAATCTCCACCTCTCTAATTCCTTCCCAGAGTTTCTATCTCTGTCCATAAGTCATGCTTATCCTCTCCTCCCTAGCTATTAGCCATTCAGCTCTTTATTAAACCAATCAGAATGTGCTTTGACAGTGACACATCTTCACAGTGAACAAAAAGGTTATCCCATAACAGGCAAATGATGTAACTATAATTTCAAAAAGAAAAAAAAAATAACCTTCACAGACATCAAATCTTTTAGTGAAATTGTAGATAACATAAGTCTTGGGTACTGTTGACTGTACTATAAACTGGTGTAGCCACCATGAGAAAAAGAATATGGTGTCAACTGAAAAGTTCAAAATTACAATCTAGCATGTCACACATGAGTAAGTATCCACACACACACAATCATTCTTACATTATCCCATATGCCAAAACTGCAGTACTGGGCATTGCATCCAGGGATTTAGACATGGAGGTAAGCACTCAACTATGAAGTTAGGGTCCTAGGCCTAAAATATAATTTGTACCTCTCTGGATATGGTGCTGAATGTTGATTGACCACTTGACAGGGTCTGGAACTACTGAAGAAACAAGTCTCTGGGTCTATCTGTGAGGGATTCTACAGGTTAGACTAATTGAAGTAGGAAGATAATTCTTAATGTAGTAAGTATTAGCAGATGAGCTGGGGCCCCAAAATGGATGAAGAAAAACAAGCAAGCTGGGCACAGAGACTTATAGCTCTCTGCCTCTTGATTACAGAACTACTCTGGAACTGCAAGTCAAAATAAGGAGTTCTTTTCTTAAGTTGTTCGTATCAGTTATTTTATAGAACAATGAGAAAAGTCATCAGATTCAGGAAGGAAATTCACAAACATGTTTTGTTGAGAATATTTTCCTAGCTGAGAAAGTGCCTCAAATAATGTGTTTACTACGCATTGCCATTTCCTCTTTCACCGCAAATTGTATTTTCTTAACTTATGGATTTACTGCAGTTTTGCTTTTCCCCCTTGCTGCTTTGTGATATGTACATTACTCTATTTTAGAGAGGAAAGTTGATGTTAGAATGGAATTAAATAGCAGCAATATAGAAATAGGATTATGTTTGGCATTTTCTTGTGTTATAGTCACAATTGCTCACCTAGTTCCTTTCTTTGTAGAGTACAATTTCCAGTGCAGTAGTTACTTAGTGGAACTTGAACCAATAAATATCTAACTGAATAAGGATTTCATCTGTGGGCATTTTGGAAATCATGCATGCACACACACACACATATTTAAATGTGTTATAAAACAATTGATAAGTAATTTACAATAATGCTTCAACCTTCAGAAATCCCCAATTATGCTTATTTAATAATTGATATGGTAGGTATAAAAATATGGTATATAAAACATAGTGCTGGTGCATCAATAAAAATGAGGCTGTTTTTATTATAGAAACTTGATCCTCTAAATTAACCTTGTTGGATGTGATGTGAACCTGAATGTTGGAAATGATCTGCTTTACTTTTTCCTTTAAAATCCTGCATCCAGAATCTGTCTAGGGTGTGAATAAACCTTGAATGGAGTCAATCATTTGGTGAAAGCGCCAGTTAGTGAACTGTGTTTGTAATTTCCTAAATGGCAGCCATGAGGCCCTACCGTAATTACAGTTCCTTCCTAACTGCTGAGAAAATATCTACTAATCAGGTCTAGAAGCTTTTATGTATTAATGCCATTTATAAGAAAAAAATCTTTAATTAAAAGTTAAGTATGTTTGAGGGTAGAACGATGATCCCTGAATCCATCTGTTTGTGAGTCTTTGCAATCTACTTTCTTTACATTAAATGGCAAAAGAGTGATGTGCTCAGAGCAGTGAATTGCATTAACATTATGTTGCAGTAAACAGAATGGAGCAGATGCTTCCAGTTTCACGTGCTGCAAATATACCCAGGCAATAGCTAGCAAAGAAGGCAGCACAGGCACACTGATGGAGACCCCACTCCTTAACCCTCTCCTGTGGTAGAGCATCCCAACCTGAACTAAATCTGTATCAACAGTCATTCTCAATAGCATCTTGAATGAACTTACTATTCTAATATTAAGTAGACAATCTGAGACAAGTCATTTAAACAAACAGAGTCCACAAATTTCTCCTAGTCATTTACTATTCTATTTATTATATCAACTCCAATAAAAGATAGCATTGCTCATGTATTTTTTTAAGTGCAGAAGGTCTGCTCTGCATTGTCTGTAGCTTAAACAGAAAGGTCTTTCATTGGTAGAGGCTTCTATTCTCTCCTTAAATATCACTGCTTTGACAGGACTTTAGTCCAGGAGAGGATTTGAGCATCTTGATCTCATTATTTTATTGGGGTAGTTCATTTAGTATGATTTTGACTTCGCTAAAGGCTTCTTAACTAATTGCCATGAGATTAATGGCACTACCTAGTGTTAAACAGTATGTTAAAACTCCTCATAGCCATCTTTATTTATATATAATTATAAGGGGGAAAGACTTTACTCTGTTTAATACATTTGTTGGACTTAAAATATTTTCTAATAATCAATTTCTGTGGAACACAGTTAATTATCTGCCCTTTTAATCTATCTAATGGTATCGTGAACATTAAAGTGTGTGCCAGAAATAACTAGGGACAGTCCTATTCTGTCTTCTTTATGTGGGTTTTTCTAATAACTCTACTGTCTGTCACAAGCACTAAACTAGGGAACTATCTGTAGACACATTTAGTAACTGAATCTTCTGATATATGCGGAGCTGGACTGAGACTTTTAGGGCTTGCTTCATACTCGGTAGGTCAGCAGGAGGTAAGGTACTTGAGACGAGATGACAGATTTGTTTGAATCAACACACCAGCATTTCTTAGTGAACATTCCATCACATCAGAAAGATATGTGTGAATGATATTTAAGTTTCTAAAAAGAGTAAAAGAATTTTATGCACAAAAGTGGGTGTTGAGAATATATGCTCATGTGTTCAGGAGAATTTATATTTTGACTCAAGAGCCAATCTATATATTATGAAACAAAATTATATTTTTCATCTCAGATACCAAATTTAAAATTAAAATAAGACTTTTTGTACAGAAAAGCGATCATTCATAGAAAACTAAATTTGAAATTTAAGATGTAATAACTGATCTGACCAATGATTAAAACTGGAAATATAAATAGAATGCAGAAATATTTATAATGGAAAGATCATTGCAAAATGAAACTTTAACAGTAACTTAATTGATCTGTAATTTATCTTAGAAAATATATTCAATAAAAGAGAGGATTGAAACCTCTGAAGCAAACTTTGTGTAAGGCTAAGCTTAAATTGTACTGCTGTTATTTTGTAATGAAAACAAACTTTGACTTGTGGTTTTTGTATGGATGTGTAACTAAACATCTCAGGAGATATTCATGACCTCACTAATAACAGTGTACTATGAGGAATGTGGGGGAAAATGTAAGTCTATATTTTGAGGATAGCCTGAAGATAGCTTGGTCAACTGTTGCTCTGTTGTATGAAGACCTGAGTTCAATCCCCAAGACAGAAAGTGGTGGTTTGTGATTATAATCATAGCACTGAAAAGTAAGACGTTGGTGGATCTCTGCTACTCATTAGCTTAACTGGTTACTCCATGTCTAATGAGAAACCCTGCCTTAAAAATCAGTGTGGATGGCTTCTGAGGAATGGTTCTTCTGACCCTTGACCTCCACCTAGTTGTACACACTGGTTCATGCATAATTCTCTCTCTCTCTCTCTCTCTCTCTCTCTCTCTCTCTCTCTCTCTCACACACACACACACACACACACACACAAACACACACACACACCACACATACACATGTGATAAATGAACATACACACATATGCTCACACACAGAGAGACTAGAAAATATATATATATGTATATATATATATATATGATAATTTGGATCTTGTTCAAAGTTACTTTGTCCTTCATTTTCATGAGCTCACTTGGCACACAAAGGAACTACACTGCTGTATAAATATTGACAGTTCAAATTTAAGCTAAATATTAGACTCTTGGTACTGAATAGAACTTAATTAGTTTGTTCCAGTTTGAATGCAGTTAGCTAATTGTCCTGTACACTTTGGTACAGATGTGTCAGTCTATGCGTGTGTGATTCAGTGACTGTTTAAAGAGATCCTTCTGAATTTCCAAATTTGAATGAATTCTTTTTGCTAGTGTCTGCTTTTTTGCTAGTGTGCTTACATTTTTTTTTCATGCCAAAAATAGCCTACATTAAAAACACAGGCAGATTTACATCTGTGAGGGCAGAAGTCACCATAGAGAGGCATCAATACCATCACAGGTAAGTTAAGAATGCGGATCGCTGTACCAAGTGAGACAGTATTTTACTTCCTTAATTTTTTCCCAATCATAAAATAAGGATATGGTATTTCATTTACTACAGACATCTGACATCTTTTTTTTTTAAACTTTGAAACACTATGCTTGATTTTACCTAAGGGTGAACTATACTATTTTCTTATAGTCATCCTCTTGCTGTGGCTCTTACAGTCTTTCTGCCTTATATGTAGCTGTTCTTACACTGTCATTTATTGTGTTACCTTTTGCTCATAACAACAAATACATGAGAAAATAAATTTTCTTTTTCTTCATTTTTCTTTTTATTCCTTCACTCATTCCAGAGATCCACCCATTTCATGTAATCCTATGTATCTATGTATAGGAGTTTAAAAAAAAAAGCCCAAGAGAAATCACAAGAATCAGAGATCTACTTATAAGCACACTCAGAAATACCATAAAAACACTAAACTGGAAGCCATTTTATATGCAAAGTTCCTGGTGCAGACTGGTACAGGCCCTGTATATGGTGCTTCAGTGTCTGAGTTTATATGAGCTTTGATCACATTGATTCGTAGGGCTCTGTTTTTTTATTGTTTGCGTGTGTGTGTGTGTGTGTGTGTGTGTGTGTGTTTGTGTGTGTCCTTGCTTATCTCTGGTTTTTATATGTTCCCCTTCTCTTCTTCCTTGAGGCTTCCTGTGTGCTGAGTGGAAGGAATTTATGAAGACAGCCCATTTACAGTTTCGTGTCCCTAGGTCTCTCTCTGAGTAATATCTGGCTATGGGTCTTTGTTCTAATCTGTTGTAAGAGGAAACTTCTCTGATGATGGCTGAACAAGGCACTGATCTATTAATATAGCAGAATATCACTAGGAATCATTTTGTCACTACATATTTTTTTCTGTTCTATAGCAGGATTCTTTTGTTTTACTCTAGGTCCATGGGCTTTATGATCTTAAGTTCTTGGTCACCCAAACAGTGTTGAGTATAGGTTTCATCTTCTGGAGTGGGTCTTAAAAATCAGTTGTTGGTTGTTTACTTCTACAAGCTTTGTGTCACCATTATCCTAGCATATCTTACAGGTAGTACACTATTGTAGATAAAGACAGCCGGATGGAATTCTGTCTCCCTCAGTACTGGGCAATTTCATTTCATTTAGATTGCCTTCCTATATGCATATATTTTAGAAAGCTTCTACCATATTAGGTTCCCATATTACCACCCAAGCATCCCTTAATTTCAGCTATCTCTTGCTATCTTCTCATTTTCAACCTACTCTCTCCCCGTCTATATTTGATTATTCTATTCCATAAAACCCCTCCACCAATGTCTATTTATTCTATTTTCCTTTTCAATTCATTCCTTCTAGTCCCTAACTCTATACTTACCCTTGGTTGTTCCATGAATAGTACCTTGACTATCACTTAAGAGGTAATATCCACTTATAAGTGAGGACATACCATATTTTTCTTCCTGAGTTTGGGATGACTCACTCAGGATTATTTTTTTCTAGTTCCATCCATTCTGCAAATTTACTGATGCCATTTTCTTTTTTAACAGCTGAATAATACACCATTCTGTAAATGTTCCTTATTTTCCTTATTCTTTTGTTGAGGAGCATCAACATTGATTCCAATTTCTAACAATTATGAATAGAGCAGCAATGAACATAGTTGAGGAAGTGGTTCTGTGGTAGGATGAAGCATCCTTTGGGTTTATGCCCATATAACTAAAGTTTGAGGAGCATCAATTCTTATCTTCCTGAGGAGCCAGGATTCTCATAATGGCTCTATGAGTTTGCATTTCCATAGGCAATGAATGAGTGTCCCTCTTACTCCACATCCTTGTCAGCATGAGCTGTCTCTAGTTTGGTTGATCTTAGCCATTCTGACGGGTGTAACATGAAATCTCAAAGTAATTTTGATTTGCATTTCCCCGATGGCTAAGGATGTTAAGCATTTCATTGTGTTTTTCTCAGTTATTTGAGTTTTGCTATTGTGAATTCTCTATTTAGATCTATATCCTATTTTTAAATTGGATTATTTGCTTTCATGATATGCAGTTTTTTGAGCTCTTTATATATTTTGGATATTAGCCCTCTATTAGATGTACATAGTTGTCTTTATGATCTTTTACTGTACTATAATAAAAATGTTTTGCTAAAGAGTTATGACATGTGTTTAAATTTTTAAAGGCTCATTTTAATTTTCATCTACACATACATGAATTTCAGCTATGTGTGTGCAACACTGAATTCCTGGAAGCTGGAGGTTCAGGTAGACGGGAGCCACCAGGCATCAGCGATGGGAATTGAACTCGTGTCCTCTGGGAGAGCAGTCAGTTCTCTTAACCACTCACCCACCTCTCCAGCTCCACAACAGATTGATTTTGTATTTTTAACTTTATCATTTATTTATTTTTAGTGTTTTGTTTTGCTGTTTGTTTCTTGACATAGACTCTCACTATACAGCCCAGGCTGATGTGAAACTTTCAGAGATCTACCTCTCCCTGCTTCCCAAGCACCAGGATTAAAGGCATGTGTCACCATGCTTAGGCTTTAGTTTAATTTTCCCCTCAATGTTATTTATTACTTCTCTCTAACAAATTTTGAATATGAGACTTCTCTTCATGCCCCAGTAGGTGACTGAGGAAAGCTGTACATCGTTATTTACTTCACTCCACTCATTATTTCTGAGGTGACTGTGGTTTCCCAGGGTTCTTGGCCATGTGTGTGGAGTCAATTATTCATGTCCTTTGCTCATTCTTTACTCCTGTGCCTGCGCACAAAGATATATAGGGTATTAAAATATTCTGCATATGAATTTTCTGTTATTTACATGTAAATGACTTCTCTTGATCTAGTTGACTTTTAAATTTATGCTTTCTTATAATACAATTTAAAATAGGAAGAAATAAACTGTTTTAATATTTCCAGTTATGGATTTGAGATTTGTGTTTTGTTTAAGAAATTCTGTTTAGTTTATATTTTCAACATGCCTATATTTTTCTCCCTACAGTTTCACAAGTTTTGATTTAGGATCTTTTAAATCTTTCTATGATGTTCTTATTGGAATATTGAGAATAACTTCATTTATCTACACAAGAATAGCAATTGTATAAATGTCAGCCTTGCACTGACTTTGATGTGCACATTATCAACTGGCTGCAAAATTCAAAGGTTCATCATTGTGTTCCTTTTCTGTGGCTATAAGAGTTTATGTATCTACTTATGCATCTACTTAAAGAGAGTTGGCTAATTTTCCATGTTTATTCCAGAATATTATAAAAGATACAGAATCTGAACCTTTGGAAAAATTGTTCATAAAAATAGATGTTGGTAGTTTATACTTCAGCTTAAAAAGGGGAAGTTTTAATGACATCATGGAATTTTCAGGCAAATGGTTGGAACTAGAATAAAATCATCTTGAATGAGTTAACCCAGACTTGGAAAGACAAACACATAAAGTACTCATCATAAGTAGATGTTAGACGTAAAGCAAAGGACAACCAGACTACAATCCACAGCTCCAGAGAAGCTAGGTAACAAGGAGGACCCTAAGAGGGACACATGGATCATTCTGGGTATACTGGGGACAAAGAAGGGGTGGTGAAGGGGAGCAGAAATAAATAAAGGAGGGAAGGTTTTATTTAGAATCCATTCTTGTAAATTTTGTTTACTAATGTCTTTCATCTCTGTAAGTTTATAAGATTGTCATTTTTGCTTTGTTTATAGCTTCTAAGGAGGCAAAGAATATGCAATGGTAAGAGATATAAATTACATGAATTAACATTTGTTAAATGTAGACAACCTCTGAGATTTTTGTTTCATATGGTAAAGGCATTCTTTGTTATGAGGTGACATTTGAGCATATAATCTTCGAATTTGTGACTTTATCTAGGAATTTATAGTTTGAAGTATAATCAATAAATTAGTTTGATGATATTAACAAATGATATTCCATGACAGGATAGAATTTGAAGAGAATGATTCTGAAGACCATGTAAATACATGGAAAATATAGTTCAATTATAGAGTATTACATAATATCTCACAGTGTTGTATCATGGCTACACTCATTTTCTATAAATGCTTTTAATAGTCACAAATAAAGGATTTGTTACTTCCTAATTATCACTCATATTTCTTCTGAGCAATACCAAGCACAAGATTTAGCATTTGAATAGCAGACACATTTGTATTTCCACTGAACAAACCTTTCTAAACAGTCCTATTAGCTTGACCTCTTATATATTTAAGTCCTGAAAAGAATTTTATTCGATATTATTTCATGATCATTGTTCATATGACATTACAAAATATTCACTTGAGTTATCAGAATCACCAAAGGTCATGATCTTACTCACTGATAAATTTTTTTCAATTAAAAATTATATATATGCACATTTATACATATGGTTCTATCACAAAGCATAATTTCTGTGTTTTTCCAATGCAAGTCCACACACACATACATACATACACACATACTTTCACAAACTGTCATACTATAATACACGAGTAAAAAATGTCTCAGCACACAGAACTTTGAATCAGCTTAATTGACACGACTATGATTCTCTGTTCTATACTTATCAAATAATATACTTCAATTAAATCCCAACTGCAATCAACAACATTTCACAAAGTGTGTTTAAATATGATACTCAAATTGTCATCAAAATAAAAGAACATGCATTTGTTTTTAAGTATTTGTATGTTGGCTAGTAACTTTAAAAATGGTTAGTGTGAAGTCCAAGATAAATAAATTAAAAAAAAATGGTTAGTGTTATAATTTTGTTAACTTATATGCAAATGAACAGTAACAACACAAAGGCTCCCAAGTAAAGAGCCCTGATCAGTGAGTGAGGAAACCAGGATTAGGCAAACCTATCAGTTTCAGCTGTCTATTGGGGTGGCTGGGTCTCAGGATCTGGCCCAGGCCATGAAGCAAGACTGAGCAGCCTCTGCTGTACAAAGAACACTTGCAACTCCATTTAAGAAAACAATCACTGCTCATTGTGGCAAAAAAAAAAAATTGTGAAAATGTGAAATATGACATGATGCTTTTAAAAGGATGTAAATACTAAAAATGAGTTTGAAGATTTAGAGATGTCTCAGGCATGCAGCTGTCATCACCTGAACCTAATCTCCAGAAAACCAAACAAAACAACACCTGTTGGAGGAGGTTGCTCATTTGTTCCCGGCTGCTCAGACTTGAAATAATCACACAGAAACTACATTATTCACAATATTGTTTGGACAATAGCATAAGCATATTTCTAGCTAGCTCTTTATCCTAAACTCACTCATCTCCATTAATCTGTGTATCGCTGTGTGTCTGTGGCTTATTGGCAAGGTTCCGGTGGGCTCCAGTGGGGGCATCTGTCTCCTGTGGGTGACTATATGGCTTCTCCCTGACTCTGCCTACTCTCTCTCTCTCTCTCTCTCTCTCTCTCT
>NC_022020.1:68211013-68227133 GCF_000317375.1 Microtus ochrogaster
TCTCTCTCTCTAGCTGTATATCTATTTCAGCTTTGCTTTATGCTGTCAAGCCATTGGCCAAAAACAGCTTCTTTATTAACCAACAAAAGCAACACATATACAGAAGTACTTCCCACACCAAACAGCAAACTTAAATATACTGTCATGTGTCTATAACCCTCCACCCCTGACTGTGAGATGAGAGGCAGAGCCAGAGAATCCACAGAAGGTCACCAGAGAGCCTGGCATAACATAGCACAGAGATAGAAACCTCTTGGTTGAAGGTGTGAATGGACTCCCAAGCATTTTCCTCTGACTTCTATACTTTTTTTCTGTAACATGTACACCATACATAATAAAGTCTGTAACAGTCTATGAGTAACAAGCCTTAATTATTATTCTTTTATCTAGCTAGATGCAGAGTGTGCTTTTTTTAAAAACAGAATATTGATGTTTCTTCCCTTCCTGGAGAATGTTGCATGTGTCTATAGGGGTGTATGTGTGTGTGTATCTGTATACACTTGTATTGCACATGTGCCCTGTGAAGATCAGCCATGGGTATGGCTCTTCAGATGCCATCAACTTTAAGCTAGAGGGACCTGAGAAATCATCAACTAGGCTTGCCTGGATGGACATCAAGTCCTGGGGGACACTCATATCTCTGCTTTCTGAACACTGTGATTGAGAGCACAAGTCCCAAGCCTGACTCTTTACACAGGTGCTGGTGACCAGACAGCTTCACTGATTAATCTCCATCTCCAGCCTCTAGGCATTGTCATTCTAAGAACATTTCTGAGCAGAGTTAGCAACATTCTAATTTGTTTTATGAGATTATTCAGTATCTTTAAAGCAAAATTAAGAGAGCCGATGACATTTTATTTCATATATTTTTGCGTGAATGTTCTTTCTCTCTCTTTCTCTCTCGTGTGTGTGTGCACATGTGTGGATGGTTGTCAGGTATCTTCTTCAATTGTTCTCCATTTTATTTTTTTTTCAGAAAATTTCTTTCTTCCACATTAGAACTCACTGGTTTGGCTTTCCCGGCTGATCAACAATCCCCCGCATATCCTTGTGCTGGGACTGTTTATCTGTCTTTTGTTTTATTTTTAAGTGTTTGCTGGGGTTTGAAGTCTGGTCCTCATACTCTGTGCAGCAAGCATTTTAGTGACTGAACCATCCTGCCAATCCAATTGTGGTGTGTGTGTGTGTGTGTGTGTGTGTGTGTGTGTGTGTGTGTGAGAGAGAGAGAGAGACAGAGAGACAGAGAGACAGAGAGAGACAGAGAGACAGAAAGACAGAGACAACTATTCTAGATATTGGACTTGAGGCTCCACATGTATTAGGCATGCAGTCTACTTCTGAGCTGTATTCACATCCCCCAGGAGTTGTGCACATATAAAAGTATAAAAGTAAATTGATACTTGACCAAAAGAGTCAGAGTTTTTCTGTTATAAATGTGTTCAGCTAAGTTCAGTGTTTGTCTGTTTCCTGTATGATCTCCTCTTTGTAAAAGTCTTTGTTTTTTTTTTTGCCCTGTTTTATAGTTCAACCCAAAGCAGAAGCTCTTAGAAGAAAATGGGATTCTTTGATATTTGTCAGATTAAATATATTCTTGTCATCTGAATGAGAGAAGACTTTTTTTGTGTGTGTTCCTTATGATCTTCAAGATACATCTGATTCTCTAATTAAACAAGGGAAGCACAAACATCCTGTAGTACACCCCTCTGGGGTCTCACTTTGGCCTCCTTTGACTTGTTTTCAAATGTGTTCTTCAAGCTGTTCAAATTAGTCAAATTAATGTCTGACATTCCATGCAATCAGAGTGTTGGAAGGAGTCTTTCAAGTTCAGGAATTAACACTCTAGCCTTGCTAGATAACTCAGAAAGAGACAGATTTATATCCCAATTTATTTCTAGTTTGTACTAAAGAACACTGCTTTATTTTTATTGTCGAATGTTTCTGTCTAGTGTGTCTATGTTTGTACATACATGCAGGTGTCACTGTCTGTGTATATTACATAAAAGTTTACACACACACACACACACACATATCACGTATTAGAGAGGGTGAACAGATAAATAAGACCAACATAGACAAAGAAACAAGGAGACTCTTCATACTTAGAGCTGATCACATACAATTTTCATAACTAGCATTTACATGAACAAGTTTGTCTTCACTTTTCCGAAGTTGCATCAGTTGGCTTCAGTTGCAGCTACAGCTTCTTGCTGGTAGTCTTTGTGTGGTTTTGCTGATCCAGCTGGACCCCGTCCTATGGTGAGACACACAATGAATCAGGAATAGGCGGAAGTAGAAATCTCACCATCCTCTGGTGATGACTTTGTTAAAAATAGTTATGTCCCTCGGTAAGCACTTCTCTAGGGCTAGGAGTAAGGAAACGTGAAGTTCATCTTCCCAACATCCCCTTCAACACAAATCGTTGCACTTTTGTTTTCCCTTCGCTACAGTGTGACTACAGTTACTATGATGACTCCACAGGGATGTGATAAGCTGAATGAGCTAGTGTACATGAGCAGTATTCTATAAACACTAGCTACTTCATGATGAGATGTAGACGTGGCGGATCTGTGGTGTTCACCAGGTAAAGAGAGTAAGATGACGAAACACTCCCAAAATTCAGTGTCTGATAGTCGCTAGGTATCCACAGCAATTAATTCAATTAATTAAATAAACGTTCCCATTAATCAGTCATGCCACCCACATTCTAAGTGTTCAATATTGACACGTGTTCAGTATCTACTCCCACAAGAAAGGGGATAAAGAGCAGATTTCACCACTGGAGGAAGTTCCACAGGAGAGGTTGTTGCCTTGAATAGAATTTTAAGGAACAATTCAAAATCATGGCGATAAGGTTAAAAATCAGTGAGGGCTCACCATGTCAGGTACCAGGCTGAAAACATCAATGAGTTTAACTGATACTTGGACAGAGCATTTTTACTCTCAGAAGCCTCAAGAAATACTCATTACTACTATTCATATTTTATATCTGAAGAAACTCAGAAGTCCCTAGTTTGAAGAATAGTTCATTATAGGCATGCTGATGTATATGCATAGGCTCAGCACTCAGGAGGCTGAGGCAGGGCAATTTTGAGCTTGCGGTCAGCTGGGATTATGTAGCAAAGGGTCTTGAAGGGGAGGAGAAGGAGGAAGAAAAGGGAAGAGGAGGAAAGGAAAAAGACAAGACATGGCTTCAGGCCGCTTATGGAGATGTTATCTGTTAGAGTTATGCCTTATACATAGTGCTTCATCCTCTTCTCCCCTTTCCTTTTTTTCCTTCATTCTTCCCCCTTACTTCTTCTTCAGTGGGGAGGACAGCAGGGTCTCAAGTAGCCCAGGCTAGCCATGAGCGCACTATGGATAATCTTGACTTCTTGATCCTTCTGTCCCCACTTTGCTTGTGCTGGAATTAGAATCATCTATCACTATACTTAGTGATGAGCCTTTTTTCCATTTATTATGTTTGTTATATCATCTGTTACTGTACAAGGCGATTGTAATGAGATAATGATTTAAAAATATTTTCAATTTTCATTCTTTCTAAGATGAAGACTCAGAAATTCCATCTTTTGCAGTCATATTTGATATTGTCAAGAAACAGACAACAAATACCAATAGAGAAAAAAGGAAATAAGGCCTATCCACTGCTGGTGGGAGACTGGATTGGTGCAGCCATGACAGAAACTGAAAGGAGAATTTCCATGTAGTCCTGGCAATATACCCAAAAGAACCCAGTTTAGCCTCCCAAAGCCTGTTTATTCTAAGTTCTGGAATTAGCCATGGTGGCCATGAGCAGGTGAATGGACAAATAACACTTTAGGTCAGCTATAAAGATTAAAATTATATAGAAAGTGTATTTAACTGAAAATTATGTTTAGTGGCATAAGCCACACCTAGCAAAACAATTATCACAACTTTTTCTTTATATGTATTGTTTACTTCCTTATCTCTATCTTCTATCTATCTATCTATCTATCTATCTATCTATCTATCTATCTATCTATCTATCTATCTATCTATCATCTATCTATCTATCATCTATCTATCATCTATCTATCATCTATCTATCTATCATCTCTCACTCTTTCTCTTATCTATCATCAATCTATGATCTATCAACTTTCTCTCTGTATTTCCATGATTTGTATATCTTCTACCCATCAACCCATCCATCTATGTTCTTATGATAATTTATTTTTCTATTATCATTTATCAATTTATTTATGGTATAAAGACAGAAAGGGGAATTTTTAGGAAGAGGAAGGGGGCCAGTAGAAGAAGAAAGTGGACAAGAAAGGGTAGTTTTGGGAGAACACATATAAATATATACATCATATAGTTTTGTCAAGGCAGGATTTCTCTGTGTTGTCTTGAATGTCCTGGAACTTGCTTAGTAGACCAGGCTGGCTTTGGACTCCCAGATATCTGCCTGCCTCTGCCTCTCGAGTGCTAGGATTAAAGGTATGTGACACTATTGATCAGGGGATATATTATATTAAAATGTCATAATAACTGAGCGGTGGTGGAGGCAGAGGCAGAGGCAGACAGATCTCTGGAAGTCCAAGCCCAGCCTAGTCTGGAAATTCTAGGAAAGCTGTGGCTACACAGAGAAATTCTGTCTCAAATATCAAACAAACAAATAAAAAAGTCATTTTGAAACCAACACCTCCATACATTTAATATATACTAATATAATTAATTTTTTAACCATATTGACTGGCCCAGGGATCAAAACAGTCATTTGGATACTAACATAAAAACAAGGTGCAGTCCTACCAATTTTAAGCCAGATTCTTTTCTGTTATCAGCCCCTTTATCTCCCTCAGACATGAGGGTACATATTTGGCCTATTTTTGATAAACATGATCTTTAAAAACCCCCAGTCAAACATTTCCACATTTAATAACACAAGTACGGTGCTGCATTCTTTGCCTCCTAGGAGAAAAGGCAGTTTGATGAAGCATCATGCTGAGCTGGGCCTCTGTTTTGTCTCTTTCTATCTTACATTATGTCAATAGTAACAAATGCTTAACCATTTGGATTACTGGTGCTTTGACGGTGTTACAAGTCTTCTAACATCAATCATGCTAATGATAAAATTAAGACAATCAAAGCCGATTATTGGACTTCTGAAAGCAAACTGCTCTTTTCAGAGCAATAATAGTTTTGTCACAAGACTGTGATTTCCCTGTGTTTGTGCAATCTGCTCTTGATTGGCATATGTCAATCTCCTTTACTCTGCACACCTTCCCTGCTATATTTAGATGATATTTTGATGGTACTTTGTGACTCATGCAAAGCTAATAATGCTTTGCACATTCAGTTCAACTTGGCCTAATAAACTTACATAAGCAGAAAATTAGTAGCATTTGTGTAAAAACAATTCTTCGGAATTATCTTGCACCTGGAGAATTACTGCTTCAGTGCGAGCTAAAAATGTCTCCATCTGATTACTTCTACCGTGCTATCAACCATTTGCTGTGATATTATTTCAAAGTAAGAGAAAAAATGATGTTGTCACATAAAACACAGAACACTATTTACACTTCAATAAAACTGTGCACCAGTCATATGTTCCAGGGCTATCTAATCTTAAAAGAGACATGCCATTTATTCTCATAGAAAAGAGTAATAGGCCGAGAAAATTATTGATGAAATTTCTAAAGGAATGTATAGAATGCTTGCTTCCCATATACACAATCAAGAACAATTTCTTGATTGGCTAATAAGGGTTAGTTTTATACAAAATGCTGCTCAGTGATGTTGTATTTAGAAATATAAATGCCTGTAATAATATCCCTGTAGTCATGATGATGTTCTGCAGAGTTTCGTGTTCATTTATTATCTTCATGTACTCACAGGTAATGTGAGAAGGAATTTAACTTGCTTGATGACTTCATAGTTCTTGAAGTAGAATCAATGTTATTTTTTAGGAAATCCTATCAAGTATGCTTGAAATAGGATTGATATTGTAAGTTAATCAGGGAATTTATATTTACATTAATCTCTAGGCAAGGAAATTTTTATATTATAATTTGTATGTGATCGCATGCTATAACAGGAGACAGGATGACACAGAAATTAGTGTGTGGAATGTCTAGTTTTGACATCAGAGGGGAGAAAATTTGAGGACTGTACCGTGACCCAAAGTTAAACAGAGATGTAAATGTTTCTATGGTGTAAATTACCAACAACAATGAAAGATAAGTGAAAGAACCTCGCTGTTCATAAAGGAAGCAAACCTTAAACAGCATTTAGCGTGAGACACTGAGACCCACAAGTTCCCGTGCTCTTACTCTGAGAAGTTATAAACATCAATAGGTAGTTTCCGCAGACAACAGAGGAAGCAATCTGAGGGAAACTCCATTACCACAAGTCATCCGTAGTCTGGAAAAGGAAACAGTTCAATGGGTTCTGAAAATTAAAAGAAACCATAGTGGGACAAAGACTAATGAGTTGCACGGCCTCTGGGCTGCCGCCGCCAAGCATCCCCAACACAATATGGAAGTCGCGATGAGTTCTCAGTCCTGACTGTTAGAAGCCCAAGACCACAGGGCTGCAGGATCAACTGTTTCTGAAGCTAAGAGAGATGACTAGGTTCCAGTGTCTTCCCTGGGTTTGGCTTTGCTGGTGATGTCATATCCTTTACCTGTTCGTATATCCCCAAGTCTCACACACCATTCTCCTTCTGTGTGTGGTTTTTCCACTCTTCCCTAGGACTTCCATCATGCATTGCGAAGAGGAATTTACATTGTGTGTCTTACGTGTTTTCTCAAAACCCTCTTGGAAGCCAAAGCAGGTCATACTAAGAGAATAGTACTTTAATAGTGAAGTTCTGGGATACATGGTCCTCTCACGGTAGTATGAGAGGATTTAAGGCTCAATGAAGAGGACCAGAGAATTTGGAATGTCTTGGAGAGATTCCTCGAGATCTTTGCCTTTCTCTTTGACACTCTGAACAGACTGCTGCCACCCCTGACTCAGACATCTCATGAACAAATACATAACAGCACATACCTCAGGCAAACTGAAGAGGGGGATTAATCTGTTTCTACAACAAATAAGTACACATTCTGTGTTTTAAAACAACCCACATTTACTATCTGATACTCCCCAGCATCCACTCTCTTGATTATATTATGCAAGGTTTATTTTTATGACTTTTTAATTTTTCTACAACTGAATATGTAATTACAAAGAAGTTTTAAAATGTTCCCTGAGAACTATCTGCACAAACAAAACTAATATTCAAAATTAGCTTCACTTTCTTAGATAACACATTAAATATTTTAAATAATAGCTATATCTTAAAAAATAGGAAATTAACAGTTATGCCAAGCCGTATATCTGTGAATTAGCCTATCAACTCAGATATAATTCAAGTATATCTGATGAAGTATAAAATCTGTAGAATATTAGATTTGTTTTTAGTGTAAGACAATGTCTTATGGGAGGAACAGAGGACTTTATACCTAACCCAGACCTTAAAACATAATGAGGGGATTTGGATGCAAGTCTTCAAACTAAGTGAAAAAAAAATCAACCACTTATAATGACTAGAGACAAACAATTAGTATTTTAGTTACTTTATTGATTTTTTAAAATTAAGATGTCATTCAGATTTATCCTCTTAGGAATTCATGAGAAAAATCTAATTCCTTCCCTATCTCAGCCTGAAGAATTTTCCCAGCGTTCATAGCTCTGACACATTTCTCCATCTTCAGAGCCACAGACCGTACCATTCTGACCTCTGCTTATGCCCACACATCTTTTCATCTCACTTCTCTGTTTATAAACCCTCTCATAGAGAAACCCGTTGCTTAGATGGCTAGGCATGGCCCTTCTGTGTGATCCAGAATAACCTCCCCATGCCAAGGAGACGCTGCCGCTTACATCAAATATTGATTTCAAATATGACTGTTCTCTCAACGCCGTGACGAACACTGCTAGTTGTAAAACAAGACGGAGCTTTTCTTTTATTCCTTTTCCTTTGTCTCGGCTGCCCAGTCCCAAAAAAATCATACAAAAATTTTTATATTAATTACAGAATGTTTGGCCAATAACTCAGACTTATTATTTACTAACTCTTACATTTAAATTAATCCCTTTTGATTAATCTATGTATAGCCACGTGGCCAAGGCTTTACTAGTTCTCTGGCATCTTGCTTCTCAGGTAGATGGTTTGAGTCTCTCACCGACTCTACCGTTCTTTCTCCTGGTATCTCTATTTAGATTTCTGGTCTGGCTTTATTCTTACTGCATATAGGCCAATTCAGCTTGATTTATGAACCAATGAGAGCAACACATATTCACAGCACACACAAGGATTCTCTCACAGCAGCAAGTAGATATTACTAATATCTATATTCTCTGTTTTTCAGAGAAGGCGGGAAATGGCATTTAGCTCATTGATGGTGAACTGTGGTTGAAACTGACCAGACTGTCTGAGATGGCCACTCACTTCCAGACTGGAAATCATGGAGGTGAGCTCTAGATCTCATATTTTCTCTGATGTGGCCAGCAACTGGATGGAAAATGCAAGAGCATCTAACAAGAGGTGAGTCTCATTTATATCATAACCATCATGTATGTCTTTAAGGTATTTTGTGTGGGAAAAGACAGTCACTGGGAATTAAGCTACTGATATATAGTTATTTTTCATTGTAGAAAAAACTTACATTTTAAAGGACTAATACATTCTTTCAGATACATTTAAAAGTTGCTGTTTTCCATATGTTTGAAGTTCATGTTTAAATTACTTATAGCAATTTTCGAAGTTATATATGATGTAATTTCTTTTTATCTTTTTGTTTGTCCTGGGCTTGTGGAATCTGTGAAGGAGGGGAAGGAAGGACTGTAGGAGCCAGAGGGATGGAGGACACCAAAACACAGCCCACAGTCAGCTAAGCAGGGCTCACACAGGGGCTCTCTGAGTCTGATGTGGCCATCAGAGAGCCTGCATGAGTCTGTGCTAGCTCCTCTGCATAATGATTTAATTTCTAATATTAAATTATTAGATATTATTAGACAAATATATATTATAATTTTAATTTAAATGGGCTAACCATATTTCTTATTCATAGAAACTAAATATCATAACAACTTGATATCTACCATCATTTATGCTACGAAAATAAATAAGCTAGCTTTCTTTAACACAATTTTTATATATTTTCTTTATTTTTCTCAGTTATTGTTTCTGTAGTAATTGTATCATAGTGACATTTTTAATAAAGTATTCATCAATGCTTTATGTTACTGCTAATATAAAAAGCTATTCACAAAAAGTATTACATATTCAAGTGTCTCTTAAAATACCACAGATTGTTATTGGAGTTAGTTCTGTTTTTATTATAAAGTCATGACAAAGACAATTAAACTATATTCAGTGCCTGCAAATTTACCAGTGGCATTTTATTGAAAGGTTATCACAGTGAAATAAATGAGATTTTAATTTTTTTCGAAGAGTTCAAATATCAGAGAATGGATGTAGCTCACCATTAGAATTTTACTTTAATCATTTTTAGTAAAAGTGCCTAAAACTATTGAATTCATAATTTTGTTAAGGCAATAACATTATTTAAGCTACATTTTAACTATCTACTAAATGATTTTAGCAAAAATTAAACCATTTACTATTTTCCCATTCAATTGTTCTTCCTTTACTTTCTCACAAACTAGTCATATATATAAGAATTCACCAAAAATTTATAAGAATGTGTTAACTTGACTAAAATGGTTAGAAAATTCTTCCCACCAATTTTAAGAGATTAGTGCTACTGTTAAAGTCATGAGTGACTGTGACTTGGAGAATACACATAAGGCGCTTGTATGGTCTGCACTGTGATCGTGCTAAAAGTCAGGCCCCACACCTGCAAGATCAGGATGGGGAAACTAACACAAGATTTCCACTGTGACATCTCCAAACGAATGTCCTCCTTTCAGAAGGACTGAGATAGTCATAAGGTTTGAGGAACACTAATTGTTGCCAGCGGGGCTTCAACCCTATCTCCTTCATGCAGGACCCGTCTGCTCCCGCTCTTCTGTGGTGTCCAGTACGTCCAGCATTTCTGTTATCGCCCACAGCTTGATCCCAGCAGCAAGTTCATACTTGTCTGCCTTCCTCTAACTGAACATCTTGGCCAGGTCTCAAAATGCACCCTTCTCTCTAGGAAACCATATCAAGTTTCCAAAGAGCCTTGGAATTCCTTGTCTCTGGATCTTTCTTTTCTCCATTGTCCTTGTGATGTACTTTTTGTTAACTGCTGGAGCAGCCTTCCAATACATGTCACCTCATTCAGTGTTGTCTTCATCCATGAAATTTCTCAGTACTCTGCAACACTGGATTTTGAAATCCATACTGAAAGATGTCACTCTGTTCCTCAAGGTCTTTAAATGCCTGGCAGTGTCCTTCCAAGAAAATGTAAGAGCTCACACTGGAAGCTTTGTTATCTAAGAGACATTCTCGACTGGATCTGAGTCACAACTCTGTGTCTTATTTCTCAGGATCCTTCAAGTTCTCTAATGTTCCACAGTCTTGTTCTGTTTTTTTTTTTGTTGTTGTTGTTGTTTTTTTTTTGTTTTTTTTTAGAGCAATCTTCCTCATAAGCATCCCATGGCTACAAAATAAGCTGAAAAAAAAAAATCCCAGCTCAGAGTCTCCGCCTTTTAAAGGAGCTCATTACAGTTGTATCACTTTTTCAGAACTGCTTCTGGGTACTTCTCCTGGAACTCGGGTCAGTGCCATGCAGCTCAACCACAGCATGAGTATTCATTACCTAACACGTGTCCTTCCTGTGTACCTCAGTGTCAGCCTCCATCCAGCTGAACCACTGCAGCGCATTCATTACCTAACACACGGAGCCTCTGAGGGAAATATCAACAGTCCTTTTCATTATGTCCCAAGTGATAAAGAAATATTTGGCTTAGTCTGCTATGTGACTATGCTCTTATACACTGTAAAGATTTGTCACTGGCAGTGGTTTAATTAAATGCTGATTGGCCGGTAGCTAGGCAGGAAGTATAGGTGGGGGGAACCAGACAAAGAGAATTCTGGGAAGAGGAAAGGCAGAGAGTCAGTCACCAGTCAGACACAGAGGAAGCAAGAAGAGAAAGCCTCACTGAGAAAAGGTACCAAGTCATGTGGCTAAACATAGACAAGAATTAAGGGTTAATTAATCTCTATGAGCTAATTAATAATAAGCCTGAGCTAACAGGTCAAACCATTGATAATTAATGTAAACCTCTGTATGTTTCTTTGGGACTGATTGACTGTGGGACTGGGAGGGAGGGAAGCTTTCGTCTACATTAGTCAGTAGTGGTTTTACCAAAAATGAACCCATGACATCGCAATGTATTTCAGACACAACACTCTGTGTTCTATCAAGTTTCTATTCTCATTAGAAAATAACATGAAAATGTGGGGTTTTTTGTTTGTTTGTTTGTTTGTTTGTTTTTCGAGACAGGGTTTCTCTGTGGTTTTGGAGCCTGTCCTAGAACTAGCTCTTGTAGATCAGGCTGGTCTCAAACTGTTTTTAAAAATGTGATTTGAGATAATTTGTACATTTTAAAAAGAAAATTCTTGCCAATAAAAGATCTTTTTATTAAATTATGTTCCCTTTAACAAAAACAAGTCATAAATTGCTATGTTCTCTTTCACTTTTCAAACTTGAAAGTCTTGATAAAATATGAAATAAAATGTGAAAATTTATTTGTCATCCACAGATGCTACTTGATGATTTAAATGGAACGTCTAGGAGAGGGAGAGGAAAGAGGGATTAGGAGGGAAGAAGAAGAAGAGGAGGAGGAGGAAGAGGAAGAGGAGACAGGGGAGTGAGAGAGAGAGGGAAGAAGAAAAACCAAGAAGAAGGGATAGAGGTAGGGAGAAAGTGACTTAAACTAACTCAGGACATCTTAAATGCTTTGGAATTATTCTTTTAGATCAAAATAGTCTTTCTCTAGTTGTTTTGTGTCATAACTGAAAGAATATGAATAATTCATTATCTAATGCTGGCAAAAGTTTCACTTTTTGTCATAAAAATTTCAAGAAATCACATTATTTCTTTGGACTAATTTCTCATGTAAAAGGATTCTGAAGTTTGCATTAAGCATATTAATAAGTGTTAATCTCTCAAGATATAACTTTCTAAATAGCATAGCAATTTGTAGACAGAAACAAATTTCATAGCATTCAGGATAGTGTTGATTTCATTAATTTTAGTCAGGCTTAAAGGTCATTTTGGGACAAATGCGATTTTCTGTGTGTATTTCGGGCATTTGTAATAATGTGATAATATAGTATTTCATTTTGTGTTTCCATTTCAGTCTCAGAAATAAGATAATATTTCCAAGCACTGCTCAATGAGTCTGTTGAATTGTGTATCTGCTGTAGGAATTCCTACAGCCAGTAGCCTGTAAGTTATCCACCCACCTGGCCATGGCCTCTTATACTTTATATGCCAATATAAAGTACATGTCTAGCCTCTTTCCTTGCTGCTGGATTTGGTTGCAGTTCCCCGTTTGAGCAGAGGATTGTGATCTGTGAGTCTAAATAAATAACCTTTTCTTATACTCAATTCTGAGCTAGTGTGGGATTTCTTTTTTTAGCGTCCATCTTCACACACTCAGAATTCTGGGTACAGATCAGCAGATCATACTCAAGTCATTGTTTGTACCAGCTATGTTTTTCACTGATGAACCACCTATGTTTTCACTAAGGATCCAACATCTTGAACAGGAAGAGAAATTTAGAAACTGTAGAGATAATGTAATTCAGTATTTGATCAACAAGAGTACCTGTATTTTAAACTTATTTTAATTAAAACTTAAACTATATTGTATGCATTTATATTTAAATATCAGCATATGGATGGGAAATTAATTTTATGGTATTATGTAAAACACTATAAATATTTTGTAAATCCATTATTTTATTAGAATAAGATCTAAAGAAGAATCAGTTCTCTCACCTCTCTCTTCCTTTCCCCCAGGCCTCTTCTCTCTCTCCCTCTTTTCCTTCCCTATCTCTCTCACCCTCGCTCTCCTTCCAGTTATCTCTCTTTCTTTGTCTCTCTCTTTCTATGCAAAATAGAGCAAATGCTCTTTATTCTAGTGACTTTCTTTCGCCATGATACATAACATGACCAAAAATAACTTGGGAACAAAAACTTTATTTGACTTTCAGGTCATACTCCATGGTGGTGAGAAACCACGGCAAGAACTCAAGGCAAGTATTTAAAGGCGAGAGCTTGAGCAGAGGCCTTGGGAAGAGGGTATAACTTTTTGGTTTGCTCTCATTGGCTGGCCCAGTTTGCTCTCAGATACAACCCAGGACTACTTCCTCAGGAGTGGCAGTACCCATAGTGAGCGGGCCCTCCCACATCAATCATTAATCAAGAAAATGCCCCACAGGTATCTGCACAGATCAGTCTGGTGGAGGCAATTCATTTGAGGTCCCTTTTCCCCCATTGACAAAAAGTTAACAGCACATGCGTATAACATCACACTCCTTATGTCTAAGGTGTTTCCACCTTTCCAATGGTTCTTCTAATATTCACCTAATGCTCAAGGAGACAATAGTGTCACACATGTCTCCTGGGCTTTGCACATCTAAAAGCTCTGCTGTGCCATTCCAGGTGCTAACAAAATAGATAGCTTTACAAACATACACGGAACTAAAGTGGATTCTTTGTAATTAAACATGTAGTAACCTCTACCATATGTATTTCTGTCTCTTTAAAAAATAGGTAATTATATATTAAATTAACTACATTATATTATTTACATTATATGTTATTATATATTATATAATTATATATAATTAAATTACTAAAAGAGCATTTGTGCATGTTTGGCAAAGAGGAAGTTGACCCACACAGCACACAGAACTGCTGACCCTCAATAGTGTTAAACATGAGAAACAGAAGGTGTCCCATTCCTTTAAAAAATTGAATTACATTTTTCTCCATTATTTAAGCAAATGGATTTATATTTTCTCTCTACTACTAAGTATGGTTCCTTTTTGAAGAGATTTCCATCCTCTCCTGGCATGGTATTTTTCTTAATGCTCTTGTCCTGCTTTCTGAGTCTTTCATCAGGTTTGGTTATATGCTATTCACTCTTGACATGTTTTCTATGCTATTTCTGTGGAAATACTGAGTGGAATAGGTAACACTCAGGACACTGATCACTCTGGTCTCCTCTCTTTCAGATGACACATGGTGTAATTAGATTAAAATGAACCTAGTATATTGTCCTTGTGCTGGCTCATAATCCAACATCAGCCCCGATTTTATTGACCTGTTTGCCATCTGAATAAACCCAGAGATCAGTTGTTCAATACTTAATTTGCTAAGATAAATCCAAGAATTTCACATCAAAGCCATTTTAATTATGTAATACAAAGCTGCACATGAATTCACATATCAAAGGAATATTAAATGCTCATGTAACATATTCACAAACTCTGAGAAGCTGTTAAGCCCAAGAAGAGAACCAAGCAGGTTTTCTAATTACAAATATACATTACAAACTCTATCGCCTCATTTTGAGTCTTTACATGTCCTCTCAACATTAAAGTTCCCTTTCTGAGCTCACAAAGATGTGCAAAACATGCAAGAAGAAAGGTTACATGCACCTGTATTGACCCTGCCACTAACTTCCCTGTGCTGTGTGACCGTCCCCATATTTTCCTGAGAGCTTGAACTACACCTTTATTTTCCTTAAGCATTTAGGTGTGACTGACTGCCAAGGTCTTAAACTGAAGTCAACTACTATTCGGGCTTTTATATTCTGGAAAACGAGAGGACTACGCTAGAAATGAAACCAAAAACGATGAAGCAAGTGAGCATGGGTACTTCCTGAAAGGAAATCAGGGAATAACAGAACGGCTGGGAGTAAAAACGGCAGCGAAGGGGATGCGGAGCTCACCAGGCGCGAAGGAGATGCGGAGCTCACCAGGCGCGAAGGAGATGCGGAGCTCACCAGGCGCTGGCAGGGGCCTGAGCATATCTCCGTTTCGTCCTTATTCTCTCCAGTGACTTGATGGGTTGGGGATATTTTCATACCACTCCAACATAAAGGAAACTGAAGAACTGGGATAGTGATAGAAGACTAAACAGTCACGTGTCCGGCAAGGAGACTCGCTGTGATCTGGCCATCTTCAGTTCTATGATCCTCAGAACTGATTGTGCACACAAGGCCTCAGTTCCTCAGCTCGCACAGAACATGTGACATCCTGGACTGGACAGACTGGACATGGCTGCTGAAGGAATGCCAAACTCAGGAGTTTGAGTGCTTGTCCTCAGGAAGGATTTTCTGCTTCTGCGACCAGCAATTGTTCTATTATACTGAAAATGGGAACAAGGATGCTTTTGAAGAAATTTGGGAAGTTATTCCACTGCACATACCTTCCTTTATTCCTGATTTAATGGCAGTCAGTAAACAGGAGCTCCTGCTTTCCCGAGGCAGAGATATCCAGTGAATCTTGGACCTTTTCAACAATAATCCTCAAAGACTGCCATTATTAGGAGACGTGAGGAATGAAGCTGACAAAAAATGATAGAGGTACTTGAACTTGCAAGCGATTCCAAAGTTTTGTAACATATTTGAGGAACAAATAGCATTAGAATTCTTTCTGCTGCATTCAAATGAAACTAAAACATAAATCATGATTGTGTGAATTTTAATTTATATATTCAGTGTAGTCTATCATACAATGAAACCAATAAGATTGTTTCAAAAATTAGTCTGCTGGAAGAAATGGTAAGTTAATTCCTGCTGATAGTGTTCCTTAGCTAGGGATGCTGTGACTGGTTGTCATGCACCTAGCGAGGTGGTGAGGAACACGTACATACACATGAACACATGCAAATAAAATAAAACATTTTGTTAAGAAGACTATAAAATATCCCTAGGTTTCTGAGAGAGAAAACACATATGTAGGTATAGTTTATAATCATGATGCTATGAATAACTTTATAGTTACAAATTCAACGAAAATGCTTTAACACTAAGACAAGGATACCAGGTCTCATTACAGACGGCTGTGAGCTACCAGGTGGTTGCTGGGAATTGAACTCAGGAGGTCTGGAAGAGCAGCCAGTGCTCTTAACTGCTGAACCGG
>NC_022020.1:68227443-68235309 GCF_000317375.1 Microtus ochrogaster
AAAAAACAATAAGAACTAAAGTTTAAGTTTCACTAATAATTTTCTTTCATAAAATACTGCCACATACATATTAAACTGAAGAAGAAAAGTACTTCCATTTTCTTACATTTTGTAATGCATTGACGATTGAGTTTGATTTCTTTATAGCTGAACAAGTTTTGATAGGTCTTATTTATATCTTATTTGCTCACACATGTCACTTATGAGGGGGCAAATTGGTAAAGGAAATGACTAACTTTTGAAAAATACATGAAGCTATTTGTTACAATTATGTTTCTCTAGGATGAATATCAGATTTTATCCACTACATGTGTGAATAAATATTTTAGGGCATTGTTCTGGCTGTGATTTCCCTCATCTAACTCCTCAAAAAATTTCAGTAGTACTTCAAGGTCTAAGACAGGACCATCTGTGTCTCCAACATCTGTAATCAACTTCTTCATGGAGCCATATGATAGGGTGTTCAAGGAGACTACCTCTGAAGTCAGGACCAAAGCCCCTTTAACAGTCCCGTCATGAACTTATATCTTCTGATTTTTACTTTTCTCAGTCGCAAAATGAGTGAAAACCATGATACCAACTCCAAAAATTATTATCATTATTATTTTGGAAAATTAGTGGACCAAGAAAAGAACTTAAGAGTCCTTTATAGTCCTAACTATTGTTATGATCTTACATAAATTTATCAAAACTGTATGAAGTAACAGTTCACATTTCTGATTTTTAATATTAAGGACAACCTCAAGGCTGCGAAACCTGGCTTTCATTACCCTCTGTCACAGACCTTAGAGGCACTATAGTCAGAGCTAGGACTCAGGCTGATGACGCAAAGTCCCTTTCTTTTCTTCTTGAGCAGTTCTTGTGCAGTTATCCAGATGAATTCTTCCTGGGCTCTCAGCCTTATGACCAGGTATTGCTTGATTTTTTTCAGCACTGATAACGTTGCAGTGAATTTAAAGCTTATCTCTAAATACTATTTCCTTTTCTGTTGATATTTTAAATAGAAGGTGTCATTACACAGCCCAGGACTGCCTTCAACTTGACTTTTTTGCTTTACTCTCCCAGGGATTAGGATTATAGATGTGTGCTTCCATACCTGGGGGTGCATGGATATTAAATATTTTCATCCAAATAAAGGTCAAAATTACACTGATTGGTGCTCTTGTGAATCAGAGGCGGGTGGAACTCTGTGAGTTTGAAGTCAACCTTGTCTTACACAGACACCCTGTCTCAAAAACAAACAAACAAACACAACCACCCACCCACACAAACAAACAAACATAAAACAATCTAAATGGGTAGTAGAGAAAGACAAGATCTCCTGAGTAAATTGGGAGCATGGGGACCTTGGGGGAGGGTTGAAGGGGAGAGGGGAGAGGCAGGGAGGGGAGCAGAGAAAAAGGTAGAGCGCAATAAAAATCAATTATAAAATAACAACAACTAGAAAATTATCCAAAGAATGACTCTGGTTTTGAATAACAAATTTAACAAATTCTCTGAGTCTGAAGGAGCAGCATTTGCTTAACACTTTCTACAATCGAAAAGCATGTACAAACCAAAACAATACCCACAGGTTTTTTATGGATGACACTGATAATATATTCAACACACTCATTTTTTTTTTCTGACAAAGGAACTCGTGTGCACCTCTGAGACTACACACCAAGAAAGCAGTAACCACCTTAGAGCATATGACCTGACTTCACTACACTGCGATCCCAATAAAATTTCTGTTCCCTTTAGTTGACAAAGCTGTGTTTGCTTCGTAAAACAGTGTTAGTTTTAGAATCACAAGTTGTAAGCTCTGGGTAGGTGTCTACCCCAAACTGCAGAGAGAAAGGAAATGCACATCAGGAAAATTTCGAAGTAGCAGAAAGTAAAAAAGAACCTGAACACAGAGATTTATAAAGTGTGTGCTAAACCTTTTTTATGAGAACCATTTTTAAAAGGTTCTACAGAAATGTAATTATGATAAAAATAAGATCACTAATGTGCATGTCCTTATGCCATTAACTTATATAGACATATTAAATATTATCTTTCCCAAACTTCCTTTTAAAGATAAAGAAGATGCTAATGTGTTCTTAAAAAGTGTCATCTACATGTTTTAGCATGAAGGTAAACAAAGAAATAAAATCTGTGTGGGTGTGTATTGAAATCTCTTAACTGATAAAGTACTTCCCATCAACATGAAGGTTCAATAATATAAAGTGATAATCGATTCAAAATTTGACTGCTTTGTATAAAACTAACACTAAATCTCATCAATCAACTTTAAGAACACTAAAATCAGTCATTAGCTCTAGTTTTATGTGGCACTAAAATATCGGGATTGAGCTGTACATGATTCCGGGAGACAAACTTCAGTGTCAACCTAAATTGCTACAATTTTCCTTTGAAACAACAGCGGGAAGCATGTCACATAATGGTCTTATCTATCACAGTATTTCAGAACAAAGAGATTAAGATACAACTTATGATAATACCTTTCCATTCCTTTTGTCCTTGATGTTTTATTATTATGAATAATACATTTAACTAAAATATAAGTACAACACTTCCCTCTTTCCAGTTCCTTCCTCAAGCCCCTGTTCTCAAAAATAGCCTCTTTCTTTTATTGTTGTCTTATATATTATTGATGTGTGTGTGTGTGTGTGTGTGTGTGTGTGTGTGTTTGTGTGTGCATACACTTGCTTACAACACACACACACCTGTTTGTCTGCTTGTGTTTTTCTGTCATGGTCTTCATATGCTGTAAGAGCAACTTAATGGATTAGGGGTGCTATATGAATTTTTTTCTGACTGGATAAGGTTTCGAATGTAGCTGGAATTGTTCTGGCCTGGAAAATTGATAGTAGTAATTTTTTTCTATGGCATCACTATCTCTGAGAAGTTGTCTTGGATTTTAGTATCATGTATAATTTTCCTCCTGTTGAGTGGACCCTGAGTTCAGTTAACAGCAGGTGGCTACCACTAACTTGTGAGTGACACTTTTTGTGCCTTAATGACTCTCTTTCCACCCTGCCCATTGTTGTGCTTTATAGGTGTTGATACTAAGTAGACTGTTAATTGTTTCCATTCCCTGGCCACTTGTAGAATAGTTTCTAGTACCATACAAGCTAAACCTCAGGAAGGAGGCTCTCAGATTAGACCAAACTGGAATCATATGAGTCACATGAACTAAGTATACAAAAGTCTTCAGTGGTGGATATTTTCCTTCAACCTCTGAGAGGCAACTAAGTGTAACAGCAGTGGTCTATATTGTTTTCAGAGTCTCGTGGACTTCTTTTACCTTTCCAGTGTAGATTTCTTATGCAGAGCACTGGGGTTTTATCCAGTAGTTTATGGTTTGTGTTGGCAGCATTGTCAGCACAAGTGACTTAATTTACTTTACTGATATATGTGTGCATATCCATATACACATATATTTATCATATATGATTTTATTCATGTATAAAATGAAATGTTACTTGAGGCTTTAATATTAGCTTACTGGCATTTGTCCCCACCTCCCATGAATCTGTAGCATTAAAATTGTGAAAATCATCATCATACCAAAAGCAATCTACAGATTCACTGCAATCCTGATAAAATATACCCACAACATTCTTCATACAACTAGAAAGAGAAATCTGAAATTCATGTGGAACCATAAAGGTCCATGAGTAGCTCAAGAAATCCTTAGCAAAAAGAGTAATACTGGCAGTATTGTCATTCTAGACTTTAAGACTTTATATTGTAGACCTATGTAAACAATAAGGTACTGCCTCAAAACAGGCATGTAGAGCAATGAAATAAAATAGAAGACTTAAACAAGTTACTGGTAACTAGTTTCATTTGATATTTTGACAAAGAGACAAAAAACACACTGGAGAAAAGATAGCATCTTCAACAAATGGTACTGGGAAAACTGGATGTCGACATGTAGCAGCATGAGACCACTCGCTATCTCTCTCTGAGGGTTTGTGTGTGCTGTCAGGAAGAACTTCCTTGACAATGGGTGGTAACTAAATGAGATACTGGGAGGGAAAAAAAGCAAAACCTGTATGGATTGTAGTCTGGGTGTGTAAAAATCTCTTAAATGATAAAACATTTTCCCCATACCAGCAAGAAGGTTCAAATGTTATAAAAGTGATAATACACACAAAGGTTGATTACATCATATAATATATATAATATATAACAGTAAACCTCACTAAACACGTTGAATCAAGTCATTACCCTTAGTTTTATGTGGCACTAAAATCATCCTGTATAAAACTTAGCTCCAAATGGATCAAAGACCTCAGTTTGAAATCTGAAACTCAAACACCAAAACTGCTAGAAGAAAAATGGATGCAGCACGTTGTAAGATGTAGATTTAGGAATTGATTTTCTAAACAGGATTACATTAGTCAAAAAAATCAGGGCCCAAAATTGACAGCAGGGCCCTCATAAAACTTAAAAGTCTATGTAGCCAAGAAAATAATCAAGGGAAGAAGAAATGTGCAGAATGGGAGAGATTCTGCCATGTGTGCCTCTGACGGAGGATCAATATCCAGTTCTACAAAGAATTCAAAAAACAAACAGTCAAGGAAACAAACAAGCCAATCAGAAATGGGCTTGGAATCTAGCCAAAGAGTTTTCAGTAAAATAGATAGAAATAGCTAAGAAATACATCACAATGTGTTCATTATCCCTAGCAGTTAGTGAAATGGCAAATTAAAATAACTTAGAGATCTCATCTTACCTCAGTAAGAATGGCTTAGATCAGTAAAACAGATGACAACAAACATTGGCAAGGTTGTGGGGAGATGAGAGTGCACATTCCCTGATTGTGAGAATTGAGTTGGATGCTGCCATGCTGAAAATCAGTATGAAAAATCTTTGAAAAGCTAAAAATAAATCGACCATATGACTCAGCTATACTGCTCCTTGCCATATGTCCAAAGTTGAAACATCATAGCTCTTTGCATTTTTTGGTTTTCCCTTCTGTGTATAAGGGCTTTTGTACTAATTGACCAATATAGATAAACATTCAGCTCAACTCTTTAGCAATTTTGGTCACATGAGCCAGGCAAGGAAAACTAGTCAAATCCCGGGAATGAGAATGTGATTCCATTGCTTTGGCATCTCTCATTTATCAGCTCTCTGTTAATTAATTAACTTCTCATTAATTAATTTCTGACCTTGTCACTTGTGTCACAATCTACCTGCTTATGGGGAGTCTGGATGATGTCATAGTTCCATAAAATACCAATATCTATATACCTAAAAAAAACTAAAATCCCCAAAATCAACCAGTTCTCAAAAAGTAAATCAAAGATCCCAGCTCAGAGCAGCTGTATTGGATCAATCATTCGTATTCAATTCCCTAGAGTGACTAGTCAATTTATTTTCATAGATGAATAATAATAACTGGAATCTACAGTGTTCTTGGGAATTTAAAATTCCTGCTTGTTGTGTGCAAATGTGCAAACTTATCCCTTCAATTTAAGTCAGTTCTACTTAAGAAAAAAAGTAATGAAAACCTAAATGATTTTCACTCGAAGAAAGTGGGGAAAAAAAGACAACTGAGAAACTCAACATCACATAATCGCATCTCTCCACTTCTTAAATGTTTGAGGAACAAACATGTTTCTCAATTCTCACTCTTGGGATGTTTGCCTTCAAGAATTTATTTAAAAATTAAATTGTCATCCATCTGGTATTGTAGGTGTAAAACATCACCTTTCCAGTTGAAAGAGACAACACATTGATCTTGCTCTTGCCGTGGAGAGGAGCTGAATGATTTCTGTGTCATCAGGGAGCACCGTGCGCATCAGGATCAGGAACAGCTGGGTGAATGAACCCCTGGACTTGGCATCTCCAGCCTGGGTGGATTTTGGAACACGCTGCTCTCTGTACTCACTTGGATGAATGTAAATGAAAAACCATTTAACTTTCCAACTGGTACACCAAATAATTGTGAAAGAATATCCCAAGGGCAAGCATTGCCTTGCAACACATATGGCCTGGCATCTGCTTAGCACTTCCTCCAGCACCCAAGGTGAAGATAGAATGCACTTCATAGGTCAAATGAGTGAATCCTTGGGAGACAAGACAGGCAACAGAGGACACAGAATGACATAAAAAAAACATAATTGTGTTTGTCTCGATATTTCTCAGCAGAAAGGTGAAATTAGTTTGGTTTTTTTAAAAGTAAAATCTACTTTGAAATTGGAGATTTTGCATTGCCTACCATCCAGAAAGAACTACCATGCTGCTTACTTAGTTATTCCAATTAATAACTAGAAAGATGGTTTATGTGAATAAAGTAAGAATGATTGAGATACCAGATGGAGGAAATAAGAAAATATGCATTGTGTTTCTTTTAAATGTTTCTTTTCCAGGCACAATGTAACAATTTTACTTGATCTTCTCCACAAGGTTGAGAAGTGATTTTTGCAGCAAAACCTGAATTGGGGCAACCCTCAGTGGTCAGCCCCTTGGTCACAAGGTTGTGTTTCTACACAATGATCTAAAGCAGAAAAACTTTAAAACAAGTGCATATTCCCATGGACACATGACTTCCTCCTAGAACAGATCTTGAGGTGTGAAAGGGAACATTATAAAACCCCGGAATTAAGGTGTGGGCAAGGAAGCCAGACAGAAGGATGCTCTGGAGGGTAGGGATAGCAGTTGTGAGGATGCAGCTACCAGATGCTATGGAGTTGTGGCTGCCAGATGCCTCAGATCTCTCCAACCACTTGCCAGGCATCCCGCAGCTATTTTTACTGCTGCTTCTGGCATATTGCTCATGTCTACCGTAGCCCTTCTTCCTTTCTTATTTCTGTGACTCTGGGCTGCCTGGAACTTTTCCTAACTTCCTCACACAAGTATTTTTTTTCTGTAAAATAATGCATTTAGTATTCTGTGGAAATATTGGCCTGTATTTGCCATCCCCTGTTTTATTCTTCTCTTCAGTTTTCCATCCATTCACACTTAATTGTCATGGTACCTTAAGGACTTAATGTATTGTCAATGTCTAAAATACTTGTCATTCTGCGCCTTCCTCTTTCTCTCCCATCCCACACTTACCCTTCCTTTGTTGTTTTCCTGAAGATAAATGAGAGTCTGCTCAAACATTCACTCCCTTAAATCACAAACTGAACATCATCTTGGATTCTTCCTGTCTTGCCACCCCAGAATCTGTCGCCATAAATGTCTGCCTCTAGGTGTTTCCAAGTTCAGTTTTTCTTTGTCAAACTCAAAGCTTTTGATTAAACTCAGATCTTCTTCTACTTGAGTTTTCTCTGTGTCATTGTATGGGTTTTCTATTGCTGTGAAGAGGCATCATGACCATGGCAACTCTTACAAAGGAAAACATTTAGTTGGGGCTGGCTTACAAGTTCAGAGGTTTAGTTCATTATTGTCATGATAGGAAGCATGGTTGCATACAGGCAGACATGGTACTAGAGAAGGAGCCAAGAGTTATACATTTCAATTGCAGGAAGAGAGACAGCCACTGAGCCTAGCTTGAGTATTTGAAAGCTCAAAGCCCACCACCCAGTAACACACTTCATCCAATAAGGCCACATTTACTTTAATATAGCCACATGTCTTAATCCTTTCAAATAATTCTACATCCTCTCTCTTAGATGACTATCACTAGGTCCAGGCGTGGAAGAGAGAATGTCTAAAACAGCTTCCAGTGCCAGTGGAAAAATCTCTAGGGATGTGTCTAAGATAGTCTACCATATTCAGGGACTGCCAGACCCTCTTAACTCCTACATTCCCTTGTCTGTGAAGATGTTTCACCGTACTCTTTCATGTTTATTGAATCTGATTTGGGGACATTGTTCCTACTTTTTGAAGCACTTTTCTATTCATAGCCAAACTAAATAG
>NC_022020.1:68235647-68240993 GCF_000317375.1 Microtus ochrogaster
AGCATCCAAACAGCCTAGGCTCCCACAAAGCCAGTACGTGTTTTTTGTTTTATATTTGTGCTAAATTGAAGCCAACACCCACAGGGCAAGCAGTGTAATACTGAGCTATGCTCCTAACCTGACAATTTCCCAGGAGATTGTAAGCTCCTTGAAAGCATGGACTCAGTTACACTCATTGTTTATATAATAAATATCAATAAATAGTTTAACTGATTAAGCTCATAATATTGGTTTTATGATTAATTACATTCTATTTATGATGTGTCGCTGGGGTTATGCTCTTGTTTGTACGACTGTGAGACTTTCACAAATGAAAGGGTAGATTCAGTCATTTGTGACTACCTATTATTCACCCAGCGTGATGTAAGTTATAGGACAGTGATACTGGGTAAATTGTGGTTCCCTTGAAGAACACCACACCTCAAAGGTGGTGTCTTATGCTGCAATCAGACAAGGTTGGATATACCCATCAGCTTTGTCATTTTCGGTTATGATGAGTCTGACATTTTTTCAGTTTTGTAATAATGCCCATACTTACTTCAGACAGTCGTATTTGGTTTCTTCTTAATCTAATATTTCAGTGTTAGGATCATTGTGCTGTGGAGTGTCAGTCATATTTATTAACTTTAGAATACAACGTGTTGGGATTAGTTATTCCATTTTAAAAACACATTCTTATACTTTGTTTGTATTTTTCTTCCTCCACCAAGGCCCTCCCCTTTCATCCCTGCCTTCTTCTGGTTGTTTTGCTTCATATCCCTACCAAATTGTCCCCTTCCTGCTTTTGTGTACAGGTATTCAATTACTATCTCTTCATATCCTATCTAAAGATCACTGCGTCCCTGATTGCAGAGGGAGAGGGCTGAGGAAGAGAGAGACACACAGACTATTAAATCTAGATTGTTGTATATGAGTGAAAGCATTTAAAATTTGTCTCCCACTCTGGGGCATTTTTCTAGCATAATGATTTCCAGTTCCATCCACTTTTCTGTAAATGTCACGATTCTATCTTTTTAAGTTAAATGATATATTCAATCATTATTTAAATTGAAGATTACAAAAATAACTGGGGATGACTAGCTAATTGATGCCTCCTTCATACTTGGATGTCTGCTAATGATGAAGTTAGAGAATTTCATACCCCAACACAGACATTCAGAGAGGTGCTTGAAGTTGCATGAATCCTGTTTAAATGGCATTTCAACACACTTTTAAATTAAGAGAATGTCACAGTATCAATCAATAGATGTATCTGATTCACATCTCCTTTATAGACATTTTATATCTTAGCACACTGTCTTCACTTTGAATTATGTCTTCATTCCAGTATAATTTCTCTCATTTTGGCACCAAAGCATTAAAAAGGAAGATCAAACCAACAGTTATGAGAGTTTGCTGAGATCATGTAGTAGAATATCAACTATTTTCTAAAATTAGATATGCTTAATGAAGGTGTTTAGGTTTTCAAGGTTAAAGAGCTAAATGTGCAAGTCAGGTGCCAGCAGATACTTAAAGCTGAGTAAAGACGTTAAATGCCATCAGCAACAACATTGTTTTGTAAAAAGCTGCCATTCCGAAGCCAGCTGATGTCAATGTTGATGATAGTGATTGTAAGCTGACGATTACAGAGATTTCCTGAGTCCCGTGGCGTAGCTGTCACTGCTAAATTAAGTTTTCTCGGGATGCTTCATGCAAGTAAATTCAAAACTCCTTATTAAGGGGCTGATTCTGATGTAAAGACTATGTCAAATTTTAATTTGTCATTAAGTTGGTGACATACTTCTGAGACCAGCAAAGGTGAGATAATGATGGAGGAGAAAAGTAGACAAGAGTAGTGAGTGGCAGGGAAATGGGAAGGCATGAACCCTCCCAAAAGAGCTCTTTCCCTGAAGAAAGCTGTCCCGGGAGTGAAGGCAAGCAGAACTGAGATGATTTGGAGAACAGTTCCAGGGACGGTCAAGATGAACAAAAGGGCTCAGACTATGAGGTGTCCGCTGTAGGTAAGAGACAAGATTTGGGAAAGAAGGACGGTGTCTCTTACAGAATAAATAGTTTTCATATTTCCTTTCTGTTTCTATGATCGAAGTTTCTTCATAAAAAGTATCTAGGGAAAGGAAAGAGTTAATTAGTTTACACTTCCAGGCCACAGTTAGACGTAGAGGAAGTCAGAGTAGGAACTCAAATAGGAACTTGAAGAAAAAAATCATGGTGGAATGATTCATGCTCATTTGTCTTTCTTAAATAGTCCAAGAAAACCTACCCAGGGAACTGGACACCCAGAGTGGTCCCAGTTTCCAATGTCAACTAACAATCAAGACAATTCCCTGCTGCTAATCTAGTCATCATGCTAATGTCATCTGGAAATACCTCAGTTGAAATTCCCTTCCCAGGTGACTGCAGGCTTTGCCGAAAGGAAGCTTAAAGCTAACTATGACCAGCAGTGACAGGTTTAGAATTAAGTGACTATGATAAAGACTGTTCTGAAATAAGATTGTGCGAGATTGCCGGAAGCCAGACTCTCCAAAGAAACCTTACCATAATTCTGATAATATACTACTTTGAACCAATTATCTGAACTTCCCAGCAAGAAACTGGAATGATTTGTTGCTCAACAGAAAACGAGCATTGAAGAATGTTATAAAGAAACCCCATAATTCTTCACCTAATCAAAGTTGAAAGTAGATAAAAAGTAGAAAGTAAATGATCCTGTTTCATTAGAAATTAGTATATCCAAATAAAAATAAGAATCTTATGAACATAGTCAAGCAATTGACCATGTAACATGATTGAGCATCATTTGGGTTTATGTCCCAAAGTGGTATAACTGGGTCTTGAAGTAGATTAATTCCCAATTTTTTGAGAAACCACTAAATATATTTCCAAAGTAGTCATGCAAGATTGCACTCCCACCAGCCATGGAAGAGTATTCCCCTTGCTCCATATTCTCTTCAGCATAAACTGTCATTAGCATTTGTGGTCTTAGCCATTTTAACAGGTGTAAGGTGGAATATCAGAGTTATTTTTTGATTTGCATTTCCATTATGGCTAAAGATGTTGACCGTTTCTTTAAGAGTTTCTGTGCCATTTAAAATTCTCCTGTTGAGAGTTCTAAGTTTAGGTCTGTATCCTCTTTTTTAATTTTAATTGGATTATTTGTTTTTTTGATATCTAGTTTCTTGAGTTCTTTATATATTTTGGAGATCAGCCTTCTGTCATATGTGGGGTTTGGGAAGATCTTTTCCAATTCTGTAGGCTGCTGTTTTGTCCTTTGCCTTACAGAAGTATTTCAGTTTTATGAGGTCCTTTTTTTTTAAATTGTTGATCCTAATGTCTGTGTTACTGGTTTTATATTTACGAAGTTTTCTCCTTTGCCAATGTGTTCAAGGCTATTTCCCATTTTCTTCTATCAGGTTCAGTGAATTTATGTTGAGGTCTTGGATATACTTGGACTTGAGTTTTGTGCAGGGTGATAGATACAGTTATATTTACATTTTTCTTTATTCTGAAATCCAGTTATGCCAGCCCCATTTTTTCTATTTTATTATTTCAACTTTTTTGTTAAAAATACTGTGTTCATAGGTGTGTTGATTTATGTCTGGGCCTTTGATTTGATTCCATTAATCCCCACTCTGTTTTTATGCCAATACCATGCTGTTTTTATTACTATAGTTCCATAGAGGAGCTTGAAATCAGGGATAGTGACACCCCTGGAAATTATTTTATTGTACAGGATTGTTTTTGCTATTCTGAATTTTTTTTCATATGAAGTTGAGTATTATTCTTTCAAGGTCTGTAAAAAATTGTGTTGGAATTTTGATTGGGATTGCATTGAGTCTGTAGACTGATTTTAGCTTTGCTCTTAATAGCCAGAATCTGGAAACAATCTAGATGATCCTCAATGAAAGAATATATAAAGAAAATGTGGCACATTTACACAATGGGACATACCTCAGATGTTAAAAACGATGGCTTCATGAAAGTTGAAGGCAAATTGATGGATCTAGAAAAAAAGCCATCCTGAGTGAGGTAACCCAGACACAAAAGACAAGCATGGAATGTACTTTCTTATAAGTGGCTATTAGCTGTAAAGGATAACCATCCTATAATCCACAGACTCAGAGATGCTTGTGTCTGTATGTGTGTATTGTGTGCATGTGTGTATGTGTGTATGCTTCACCAATGCATGTGTCTGACTATGTGTGTGTACATGTGTGCATATGTGTATGCTTCACCTGTGCATGTGTCTGTTTGTGTGTGTGTGTGTATGTGTGTGCATGCTCACATGTTATTACAGGCCTGTGAAGGTCAGAGCACACCTTTCAGGCATTAGTTCTCTTTCTATCATTTCATCCCTGAGGATCAAACACTAATTGTCAAGTTTCACATCAAGCACCTTTACCGACAGGGTTGTTTGGCTGATCCAAGAACCACTTTTTAGTATTTCTTCCTAAAGCATATAAATTATTAATTTATGTGCCTTTATTGCTACCCAAGAAGCTCAACAAAAATATACTCCATGTAGCTCCTTTTATTTTGTTATATAATTTCCTTCAGTGTCATATTGCCACTAAAGTATAGATAAAATTTTATCTATAAAGACACACTTTAAAACAATATCATTAATATCTACTTTGTTAGTCTCTAAGTTAAAACACTTCTATCTGAAATGAAGGGATCACAAATACGTTCATTATTTTAATATGGATGATGGAAGTACCATTCATATGACTCAATTATAGAGATGAAAGGGAGCAGTGTGTGGTGCCAGAGCTATGGAAAGGAAAATATTGTTACCCTGCTTATCAAATGTATTTACATGTATACCAGTTTCAGTGTTGAAACAATACCACTGTGGGCTGGATCCTGTAAATATAATCAAAGACTAATAAGAAATGAATTTGAACTTACTGGTTTATGCTGCATTTGATGCTCCTGTGTTATAAAACAGACAATATATTCTTAAGTTCATTTTGAAAACGTCATTTAAGTGAGATACGGAGTGTGGGCTGGGCCCTTGAATAGGAATGGATATTGGGAAAGTCAGTATCTTCTCTTATTCACTCATTCCCCAAACCTGGCAGGCTGCTGAAGAAGCAGTAAGCAAAAGAAACCATCATTGTATTTTTTCTTTCATATTCTTATGTGAAGTTGACCAAATGTCCATATAGCTAATGTATAATGACAGTATAGCACAGCCAAGAGAAAATAGATTTTGACAAGAGGGTACTTACGAAGAAACTTATATAGAATTGACATCAGGAAGAATATTTCTGAAATGACACTTCAGCTAAGACCATAGGAAGATATCCCAGGCAATGGGGGCCTTCTTACAAATACCATGGCAGG
>NC_022020.1:68241277-68243964 GCF_000317375.1 Microtus ochrogaster
CATGCGAGAATCAGAGGCAGATGGTTTTAAATTCTTAACTAGTGAAATGAAGCATGCAAAGTAAAATGGTTCATATTGTCCACTGGACCAGATTGTGAATCAACCTTTGTCATGTCTGGGGAGGCTTTTCTATACTGGGTTAATAGAAATGGGAAACCACATCCTGAATGTGGGCAGCATCATTCCATTGGTTGAAATTATGCACCAAATAGAGAGGCAAAAGCAAATTGAGCACCAAAATATATCTGTCTATGCTTTCTGCCTAGGGATCCAGTGTGATTAGCTACCCCACTCTCTGGCTGCCAAGGCCTTTTCACTTTGAACTTTATCTCTGGGTTAGGAACCAAGATAAATCTTTCCCTCTTTTTTGGCTGCAATGAAAAGTTCAGATACTATAAGAATGACTCAGTGCTGAACCATTCTTGACCCAAGTAGAGGAGACAACAACACATAAAAAATGAGAAGGTCAAACCTTCCCTCCGCAACAGGAAACATATTTTCATTATGTATCGTCCAAAGATCAGCATGAATTTCTCAAACTGAGTTTCTAAATATCAGTTTGAGATCTTTTTATGTTATAGTATTAGTCACCGGATTTTAAGTTGAGACTTTATAAAAGAATTTACAAATTGTATCAGTTGCATTGAGTTATATTTGCCCTGTGTTGGTTAGGAATGAAAGAGAAACTGACACACAGACAGACAGACAGAGAAAAGGCTGGAGAGAGGAAGAGTGGGAAGGAAGAGCCATCAGACCCTGACTGCGTCCCAGCTACCCCAGTGAAAGTCTTGTTAAAAAGTCACCTTAGATGAGGTTGGAAGTGATGAAATCAGCTATAATGAGTCCACTTGATGATACCATCAAACCCCACACAGTTAGTTCATGTCCACCCTCTGCTTTTTCATTTCTCAGTTGCTCGGCAGCTCAGACCCAAAATAACCACGCAGAAACTATATTAACTAAATTATTGCTTGGCCCATTAGCTCTAACTTCTTATTGACATTAGCAGGCATGACAAATGCTTACAGTATGCATACATACCCATAGAAAAAGGACTTGTACAGACAGAATGAATTTAAATTAATAGAATAGAAATAAATTTAAACAACAATAACAACAAAAATAAAGACAACATTAAGAAAACACCTAGAAATTAGTGAGATTGTTCTGCAGGTAAAGGGTCTTACTGAAAAGCCTGTGACTTAAATTTGGTTTTAGAGCTCCTGAGGAGGAAGAAGGGCAGAAAACACTCTTGAAATCTTTGGCGTTATATACTGTGGTATACAAACAGATAGGTGTGCACAAACAAAGAGAGAGAGAGAGAGAGAGAGAGAGAGAGAGAGAGAGAGAGAGAGAAGGACTTAGTAAAGTGATGGATTTTTATAACACCTGAAATTATGTGTTTTTATCTTTAATCATATTTTAAAAAAAATCTCCCACCTGTGCAATTATAATTTTCTACAATGAGAATTTTTTTCCTTTCTTTCTGGGGGCTAACAGGTGTTACAGTATTTAGGCCCATAATTTACATAATTTCAATAAACTTTAATTTTATGACTGTCCCAAAAAATAATTTTTACCAAATCCACTGTTCTGTATTTGTGACCTGTGATAACAATTCAACAGGTTTGCCTGTGTGTTTCCAACTCATAATTAATGCAGTTGTCTAATTATCCGCTCTGGTGAAGTGGTAAGTCTCAGTATTATGCATTTGTTTTTTGCAACGTATATCTAGCTCTGGCATAGTCACTGATGTTTGTTTTGTGAAACTAGACAAATTCCTCCTGGGAAAGGAAGATGTCTTTGCTTTTCTCATTTCAAGAGCCCTAGAAAGGTGGTGTTTGTCCTACAGACTTATCGTGTTCATTATGCAGTTTCTATCACAGCTAGTGCGGTCATCTTTAAGTGTTATTATTTTAAGAAAATTAAAGAAACACTATCTATATTCAAGTGCCATCTTAACTCATTTTGTGTTGCTATGACAAAACACTTTCTATTAAATTTTGTATAAGAAAAATAAATTTATTTAAGCTCTTGATTTTGGAGGCATGAAAGTCTAAGTTTGAGTGCTGACATTGCTTAGAGGTAACATGAACTTTAAGATTTCCAGCAGTTCCTGTGTAAGAGGTCAAATAGTTTCCTTGTTTTATAATAATCAAGAGATACACTGATTAATACAGCCCTAGGAGATGTGATTGTATAGTTCAGGCTCTTGAGATGGACATTAATTTCTTCCAAGGGTGAGGACCCTAGGACCTTCTTATTTGGAGTCCCATGGCCTTCTTCTCTCTGCGTTGTTCATTATCTTATGGACTACATTATAAGCAATACCTCACTAGGGAAAAAGCTTCCAGCCCACCAACTCTTGAGAGAAAAACATTATCCTAGTGAAAACAACTGTTATATTTTTTCAGTGATATATCTCACCTATAACTTAAGGATCATTTATTTTATTTTCTAATATTTTGTTTTTACATTGTTTTGCCCTTTCTTTCTTTCAGTGCCCTATCCCTCTTAAGTTCATGGCTTCTTTTTCTTTAATAGTTTTTGTTGCAAATATACATATAAATGAATCAATCAATCAATAAATAAATATAACCTTCTGTCTTTATTTAGTGTTCCTTATATAAACATGATATGTTGGCTGACCATTTGATATTAGACAACCAACTGAGGGCCTCATCACT